>NC_023752.2:19781136-19942856 GCF_000499845.2 Phaseolus vulgaris
GGAATCATATCACTATCATCCCTCAACAATCTCGTTTATCTTTCAATATTCCACACATAATCTAGATTTCTTATTCCTCTTGTTTACCAACAATATTGATATTCCTTATGGTAGCATACTGGACCCAATAATCTATTTTCTCCAATTTAATTTTTCAACTTTACTACTCAAATTAAGCCTTTCTATAAAGTGCCATTAACACAAACCCTGCTTAAGCACCAACCAAAGAAAATTCCACTTTTATCTTTGAAGACAACCTTGACACTTTCTCTAGATATCTATGTATAAAATTCCTCTTTGTCGAAGTACTACTTTTATACCATGCTTTATTTATCTTTATTTGAAGTCAGACTATAAAACAAGTTATCCTAGTTTGTGACTCATTCCATACTCATTGTGCAACTACTCATTCTATATTATTCCAATTTGAAGATGTCACATTTCTATTCATCACAATTAAAAAAATGTCATTAACACAATGTCAATTCATCCCAAATATCTAGGTCCTTCAAGTCACTTAGAATTTAAGTCCATCATTAATAATAACCACCTACCGTGTATTATAAAAAATTACTACACTAAAACTTACAACCAAACATTTTTATCATTCACATATAATACATATCATTTAATAACAAAACATTTACAAATTCATAACATTCAAGAACATTTCCAGTATAAAAAACAATATTTAACTTCTAAACTATCAAATCTAATATTTATTCATGTTTGTACAACATAAAATCAAAAAAATTCATCAAAAAACATCCTTGCAAGAGAAATTGAAACTTGGGACCACATCCTGTACCGACCGGTCCTCGGTGATTCATTCAGAGATTGACCTCAGATATCACACCGATGCTTGGTAATGGAAGGGGGACCCCAGACGCATACCCGGGAGTCGGTCAATCTTTAAGGTTGCTATCCTAAACCCGATGTTGGAGATCGACATCGGACTTCACCAGTAGAAGGAGAAGATTGGACATCGGCCATCAGGATGAAGTGAAAGGCCCCGTAAGGTGGGCCTTAGAATTTCATTAAGATAAACAGTTAAGACAAGAGATGTATGGGAAGCCTAAGGCACGAGGGATCCATGCATGTGGGATGTATGACGCATGAAGGCACAACATCATGGATAATCCTAGGAGGCATAAAGGCTCACTAGAATTAGGGTTTCCAAGGAAGTTGCATGCATGGCACGTGGATACTTAGGGCACCCGCGAAACAGATGGCGCTAGATATTAGGTGCACCAAGTTGGGACCTATGCAACCACTCTGATTATTCATTGCACTCTAGTTAAAGGAAGTTCGTGTGCGAGATACGCTAAGATTATGCAATAGCGGCACAGGGACACTTCCTAAGGAACCCTAGACAGTGGTATCATAACAAAGGTAAACCCTAGTTTCAATCTATATAAAGGGTGTTAAGAACCCTAGTAAGGTACGCAGCTTTTGAGACTAAAGCTATTTTATACACTTGATGTTCTTTGCCCTAATACTAACTTGAGCGTCGGAGTGCAAACGGTCGCTAGGGCGCCCCTTTGTCTTCGCAGGTGAGAAGTTTAGGCATAATTCTCAGGCAAGGATAGAAGAGCCAGAGCAACTGTTGAAGATGACTTGCGAGGCGAGTCAACTAGACAGAACATTTGGCGCTCACCGTGGGGCCCATTAAAACAAGGTCCCACTCACAATTACGTAAGGAGTCTCAACTAACAAAATGAGGAGCACGAGACGAGCGACCGCTAGATCTGAGGGGAGGGCACCCCCTGAAGGGGATAATGTGACCACGCATCAGGTCCTGGATACGATGCGCGCTCTCCAAGCTGAGGTAGCGGCTTCCCGAGCAGACAACGCAGAGTTGCGCAGAGCCAATGAGGAATTATGAAGGGGTTTACAACATATGGAGGAGCGTGCAGCGGACGAACGTGCGCCACAGTACCACTTAGGGCACGTCCTATGCCGTTCTCGCGCGCAATCATGAATTTACCAACAACATCTCTAGGTCCAAAGCTCTCCTTCACAAGAGTAGAAGACCCGGAGGCCCACCTTACAACATTCCAAACCCAGATAATGCTCACCAGAGGGTTTGATGCCGTCTATTGCAAGATGTTGATGAGCACCCTGTCTGGCGCATCACTAGAATGGTTCATCAGCCTCCCCAACGAACACATCACTAGTTTCGATCAATTTTCCACACTATTCAGGGATACCTTGTCAACAAGGCCCCCGTCCGGCTCTCCTACAACGTCTTTGATGTCAAGCAGTACCAGGGGGAATCCATGAAGGATTATCTGAACAGATTTGCGATTCAACTGGTCCGCTTGAAGCCCACCGATGAGGCCATGATAGTCCACGCCTTAGTCAAGGGAATGCTACTTGGGCCCTTCAGTGAATCATTGCTAAGGGTCTACCCGAGGACGTTCACAGAGATTCGACGCCGTGCGTTATCACACATCGCCGCAGATGATCGCGTAACACAGAAGCAAGGTCTCGTGGCCCCTGTTCGGCCACGGGTAACCAGCCGACCCCCTCCTATGAGATTTGACAAAGCAACAGCAGAAAAGAAGGGGCGGAGAAACCCTATGAACGAACCCCAAGGGGGGCACGCACGAGACGGGATCCTCCCCCAAAGCATAATTTTCGGGTGGAGCTCAAGGAGTTAATCGCTATCCCTAACATAGCAGCAAGGTTGAAGGTACCAGCGAAGACTGATAGAAAGATGAGGCCCAATAAGAACGCTTGGTGTGAATTCCATCAAGCGAATGGCCACCATATACAAAATTGTCTGGCCTTGGCACATCAACTAGACGAGTTAGTGAGAGCGGATTCCTGAAGGATTACTTACAAGAAGAGATAGACGATCAGACATTAGTGGCAGCGGGAGCAGATCAGGGGCACGAGGTACCTATTCATGGAGAGGTAAAAACCATCTCAGGAGGTTTTCCAAGAAAGGAGTGCGCCCGAGCAGCAGTGGAGTCACGCCAGACAAATTCCGCTCCCGATGTCGACCTAGTTTTTTTGCAGGCCGATCTCCAAGGTGTCATACCTCATAATTAGGACCCGGTGGTAATTTCTTTGATCGCCGCCGGGAGAAGGGTACACCATGTCCTTGTAGATCAAGGAAGTTCGGCTGACGTTATGTTCTTAACAACCTTCAACCGTCGACGGTTATCCGTGGACCAGTTAAAACCGTACGCCAGACGTTTGTATGGCTTAACAGGGAATGAGGTAGAAGTCCATGGGTACGTCGAACTAAGAACCACGTTCACAGACAACCTGTCTTCGCGCACTACTAATATCAGGTACCTTGTCGTCGATGCACCATCGACTTACAACATACTATTGGGAAGGCCAACTTTAAACAGGTTGGGAGCAGTTCCCTTCATAAGACATATGAAAGTGAAATTGCGCTCCCTCGAGGGAACAGTAATCACCATCGTGTCCGATCAGAAAGAAGCTAAGAAGTGTTACGAAAACCGCTTAAAGACAAGGGGAGGAATATTCTCTGTCACATCCAAACCGCCTAGGGAAGATGGAGTAACCCGAGAAGAGATCGTCCGAGAAAATCGACCCGAGCTTGTTGAAGGTGTGGTAGAGAGGGAGATCGGGGGCAAGATATTTAAACTTGGGCAATCCCTGAGCGGAGAGTTGTGGGACCAAATCTCCGAGGTCATAGCGAGGCACCTTGACGCCTTCGCATGGTCCGCCGCTGACATGTCCGACATTGACCCTGATTTCCTGTGTCATCACCTCACCATGGACCCCAGCGTCCGGCTTGTCCGCCAAAGTAGACGAAAGTTTAACGAAGAGAAGCAACAGGTCATTCGGGAAGAGACAGAGAAATTGTTGAAGGCTGGCCACATCAAGGAAATCCAGTACCCTGAATGGTTGGCCAATGTGGTGCTAGTGAAGAAACCAAATGGGAAGTGGAGAATGTGCGTCGACCTCACAGATCTTAACAAAGCCTGCCCAAAGGATTCTTACCCGCTGCCCAGTATCGATGCCCTGGTAGACCGTGATTCATGGTGCAGGTTGCTCAGCTTCCTGGATGCTTTTTCCTGCTACAACCAGATCATGATGCATCCCACGGACGAATGTAAGACCACATTCATGACCGAATCATCCTGTTATTGCTATATAACCATGCCTTTTGGGCTAAAGAATGCAGGGGCTACCTACCAATGGCTAATGGATAAGGTACTAGCACCCATATTGGGACGGAAGGTACAAGCGTATGTGGATGACATGGTGGTTACCACCCAGCAAAGGGAACAACACGCAACCGACTTGGAGGAGTTATTCACTACTATAGCAAAATACAGGTTAAAGTTGAACCCGGAGAAGTGCGTGTTTGGAGTAGAAGCGGGGAAATTCCTAGGTTTCTTGCTCACTGAGCGAGGGATCGAGGCGAACCCCGAGAAGTGTGCTTCCATAATAAATATGAGAAGCTCGATCTCGGTGAAAGAAGTACAACAGTTGACAGGACGTATGGTCGCTCTGTCCAGGTTCGTATCAGCAGGGGGTGACAAGGGTCACCCTTATTTCCAGTTCTTGAGAAGAAACAATAGGTTCGTATGGACACGTGAATGTCAGGAGGCTTTCGAAAATTTGAAGAAGTACCTAGCCAACCCTCCGGTATTGTGCAAACTCGAGCTTGGTACCCTGCTTTGCTTGTATTTCGCGGTTATAGAAAGGGCAATCAACTCGGTCCTGTTACAGGAGTAGGACTAGGTACAAAGACCAATCTATTTCGTCAGTAAGGTGTTGCAGGGACCCGAAGTAAGATACCAGGCCTTGGAAAAAGCGGCCTTAGCAGTAGTATTTTCAACACGAAGCCTCCGTCATTATTTTCAAAGTTTCACCATCATGGTAATGACAGAGCTTCCGATCCGCAAAGTCTTACAGAAACCAGATGTCGCAGGAAGAATGACACAGTGGGCGGTAGAATTATCTGAGTTTGACATACACTATGAACCCATGGGCCCCATTAAGGGCCAGATTTATGCCGACTTCGTAGTGGAACTCTCCTCAACAGCCACCCATCAAGAAGGGGCAGATTTCAAGTGGGTACTCTCGGTAGATGGTTCGTCAAACCAACAAGGTAGTGGAACAGGTGTCATTTTGGAAGGCCCGGGTGGGCTGCTAATCGAACAGGCCCTCCGTTTCGCTTTCAAAGCCAGTAACAACCAAACAGAGTATGAGGCCTTGATCGCAGGAATGTTGCTAGCAAAAGAAATGGGAGCGAAGGGATTGCTGGCAAAATGCAATTCGTTGTTAGTTACGGGACAGGTCATGGGGGAGTACCAAGCTAAAGATCCCCAGATGGCCGCATACTTGGAATACATCCAAGTGCTGAAAGAATCGTTCGATGTGTTCGAGTTAGTCCATGTACCCAGAGAGCAAAGTGCCCGAGCTGACTTGCTTGCTAAACTCGCCAGTTCGGGCAAGGGGGCCGACAGAGGACAGTGATTAAGGAAACCCTGAAGACACCTCGAACGATCACGGACAAAATGGCAAAGATCCAGCACGTCGACACCTCCGAAGGGATGAGGAGGAGTCATCGATCGTTGACACAGGAGACGGTGAAAACGCCTATAATAAGCAGGTATCCGGTTGCTGGATTGGTAATGCCACAGGTTCACCAGATCGAAGAAGGGGAAACTTGGATGACGCCTTACCAATGTTACTTGGCCGACGAAATACTCCCACTAGATCCCGCAGAAGCCCGGAAAGTGAAGAAAAATTCAAGTAAGTACACCCTAATCAATGGAAAGTTATTCAGGCACGAGTTCACCCATCCCATACTGGTATGTGTGGACGGTGAACAATGCACACGCATCATGGCAGAACTACACGAAGGAGTATGCGGTAGCCACATCGGCAACCGATCTCTCTCGTCGAAAGCCCTCCGTGCAGGTTATTACTGGCCAACCATGAGGGAAGACTGCACAAGATACGCCCAACGATGCAAGCAGTGCCAACAACATGTAGATTGGCACAACGCGCCCCCAGAAGAGTTGAGATCAATATACAGCCCATGGTCATTCCATACGTGGGGAATCAATATTCTGGGGCCTTTTCCTTTGGCAATAAGGCAGATGAAATACCTCGTGGTTACCTTCCTTATTGCTACACCATGCATGTTCTAGCTGGGGGAACCTTGCCACCAGCGAATGTCCACTCTGGGAATCCTGTCGCTGATGGGCAAGCTGTTCCCTTCAGCCTACTCAACCCCCATGCCCCATGCTAGCGCAACAATCATCTCGTTGGACTTACACGCTTGGACTTACTCTTCTGAGTTCCCAGCAGCCTTAACTAAGTCTGTTGGGAAATCCGGCGACGTGCTTCTTGCGGCGACGTCAGGTCACCCGGTCGCCAATTGTCTAACACGTCGATGTTATACAATCTCAGCGACAACCAATCCTGTACGTTGTAGCATGCCGCTTCCGCGAGCAGCGACTACACTAGCTTCTAAACCACTCGCCCTTCTCTAGCCACGTGCTCTGCTAAGCACGCCTCACGTAGTCACGTGGTAGACACGTCATCACACCCGATGACCTGGTCAGTACACAAGCCCCCCAGTCTCGAGCTGCGACTTGTTCAGCGAGAAGACTAAAGAGGTTTAAATCCGGCGGCCTTCGTGGCTTTGCGCGTTGGCGCTCGTACTGTTCACTGACTTGACACTTCACCAACTCCTTCGATCATTCGACACGTGGATTCATCAACGGCCATTATTCATTGTCGTTTGCGCTTCTCGCAACGTTCGAAACTCTTAAACACTTCACGCCATTTCACTATTTCATTATCTTCTACCTCTCTTCAGACTCTCGAAACGCTCCAGCAAACGCTTCGATTCCCCCAACCACCATCTTTCTGAATACTCTTCTGATCATCCGAAGGTAACCTTTTTATCACTTCTACTGATATTTGCTGCATTTTAATCGGTTTGCATCATCCATTAACTGTCTGGAGCATACGTTGTGGGATGTTTTCTCTTTTCTGCGTTTAGGGTTTCTGAACCTTTTCTCTGTGAGCCCCCCTTATTCTTCCATCTCCTTCTCTTTTGTCGAGTCTCTCTATTTACGAACTCTCATATCTTCCCTTTTCGTCTTCTTGCAGCTTCTTCGATGGCTCGTTCAAAAATCACACCAAACCCTCCTCCATCTCCTCGCGACCCTCCGACGAAAACCCGTAGGGCAAACCCTTCCTCTTCCCGCGACCCCCCAAGGGATCCTAACGTCCCTTCCGACCGAGTCGCGAGACCCGCGTCCTCTCGACCTAGCCAACCACAACCAAACCCACCACAACCCAGCGCGATGGTGAGGCCTCTTCCAGACTACAAATGACTATACCCGTGGGCTTTCGCAACCCTGCTAGGTGAAACTTCATCCATTAACTCTGATCGCGATATCCTTCGTCTCAAGAAAGGTGATCCGGATCACCTCTCTTTCAGCAAAGAGCACGATGACAAAGTATCTGTGCGCCCTTATCCTCCCGGTGAGCCCATCTGCACCGATAATGAGGGGAGCGACGACGCCCCTTTCTGCTTTGTCTATACCACTATGTTCAAGAAGGTCAAGCTTCGGTTTCCCTTCACACGCTTTGAGAGGGAGCTCCTGACCGAGCTCGACATAGCCCCCGCCCAGCTTCATCCCAACAGCTGGGCGTTCGTCCAGGCTTACCAAATTATCTGCACGCACTTGGGACATCCGGCCTTGGTGGATGTGTTCCTCTACTTGTTCGAGGCGAAGAACCCGGGCGATCGTCTGTGGGTTAGCCTCAATGGGGTCGCTGGGAGGTCCATTCTCTCCATCTTCCAGCAATCCCATAAGGACTGGAAAGGGAAGTTCGTGCGTGTTTGCTGTAGCGACCAAGACCCTTCCCTTCTCGACAGGTTCCCCTTGTATTGGGTGAACAAGGGGAAGAAGGAGTCGAGCTTCAGGAAGGCCAGGGGGCCAGAAAAAATGGGAGAGCTCGACAAGGACTTGTGCGGTTTCTGGAAAAGAGCCGCCTCCTCCAACGTGATTCTGCCCACTTCCTCCATCATCGCCTACGAGTTTCTCGAAGGCCAGCTAGACGTTCACATAGGTTTGTCCTTAAGCCCTTGAGTTCC
Source organism: Phaseolus vulgaris (assembly GCF_000499845.2). NCBI lineage: Eukaryota > Viridiplantae > Streptophyta > Magnoliopsida > Fabales > Fabaceae > Phaseolus > Phaseolus vulgaris. Next base: position 19,789,250 of record NC_023752.2, read on the forward strand.
CTTAGCTTACACTTGCATCGCCCTGTCTTTACTTTGATGTTGCTACTCTGACTTGTGTGTGGTTTTAACTTTCCCCATGCATTGTCTTATATTGCTTATCTTTCTGTGCATTGTTAACTACTGAATTCTTGTGTTGGTTGGTAACTTTGGGTCACTAATGCAGATATGATGCTGGGGAAGGATAGGATGGCTGAGCTACGCGCCATAGCCAAGCCCCACAAACTTGCGGCGGGCTCCCAAACGGTCCCAAACTCTGTCGCGGAGATCGCCGCTGCCCAAGGCCAATCTCCGCCAGTGGGTCCACCCGCAGCTACTGCTCTTCCAGGCCCCCAGCGCAAGAAACTACCCCTCAAGAAGGCTAAGAGGAAAGCCCCCAGGGTAGTGTCAGACGAAGAGGCGGACGAAAGCACCGAGGACGGGCTAGTCTGCAAGAGGAAGAGGGGGGCTGTGATCGAGCCGCCAGCAATTGAGAGCGCCGCCCCAAACTATATCGAGAACCCCCCAGCGCCTCCACGTCATTCGAGTCCGCTGGGGATGTTCTTGCTTCTAACGCCTCAGTTGCTGAAGCTGTTCCTGAGCAACTTGCTGATACGCAAGCCTCTTCCCAAGTCGCCGAAGAACTTCCTGCCTCACCACCACGCCTCCAAGCTCCCCCCGCCATCCAACCTTGTGAGGGTGGTGGTGAGCACCAACCTCCGCCTCCTCCAGCAACCTCAAGCCTCCCAGCCCCTCTTCAAGAGGCCTTGAAGTCCTTCACCGTGCGCCTAAGTGCCATGGTTGACGATTGTCTTCCCCAAATTATCGGCGAAGGGCTAACGGATTCCTTGGAGAAGTTCGAACTTCATAACCGGGTCCATCAGGAGGTGGCGAGCACCGCGAAAGCCAAAGCCGAGAAGACCAAGTGCGACATGATGATGCAAGGCCTCGAGTTTTCGCGGGTCGAAAACACTCTCAAGGACGAGCTTCAAAGCGTGCGCAAGGACAACAAACAACTGCCCAAGAAACCTCACGACAAACTCCAAGACGCCGTCGAGCTGGAGAACAGGATCGTCCCTCTGAGGGAGAAAATCGCCACGCTGGAGGAGGCAAAGAAAACCGACGCCCAAAGGATGGCCAACTTGGAGAAGAGGTCAATCGAGAGGGAGACTCTTCTGGGTTAGGTCGAACAAGATCGGGATAAGGCAACCAAAGAGCTGAGCGAAATGGCCACCGAGCTTGCTCGAGTTCGCGAGGAGAACATCGGATTCAAGAAGAAAGCCGACGAACTTGAACTTGAAGTCACCCGGGTTCGCGAAGAGAACAACGGGTTCAAGGCAAAGATTGACGACCTTCAGCTTGAGGCTGCCCAAGTTCTCACTTCGGGCTTTGGAGTAGCTTTGGAGTAGTTTGCCTGTAAATTTCCTGACCCTGACCTTTCGGAGCTTTCGGTGTACAATGAAGTGGTGGACGACAAGATCGTACCCCCAATTGACTTATCGCCTTGAAACTTCTTGTATTTAATTTTGACTTGTATGTAATAACTTTTATTCTGCTCAAACGGTTCGATATTCATGTGTACGCGTATATATATATATATATATATAGTCTTCTAATTTATCTGTCGTGCAATCGACTGGTTTAACTGGATGGGTTTTTCCCAACTCAATGTACTTTGTACCAACCGGTACTTAACCCTCTGCAAACCACCTTAGCTTAAACAGACGGTTAATTCGAAACAATAACGTTTAATACGAAATCACTTACACGGCAAAGAGGGCTTAGGTCGATCTTAGTATCTGAAACCTCTCTCGCCCGATCAACCAAGGGCCAAAGGCGTTTCTACATCGTCGCCAGAACTTCGCTAGTGCGGCCCTCGCCATGCGATTCTCTTTCTATTTCGATCTCAAACCATGGGCTTCTGGCGACGTCATCTTCCTTTTAACTGAGGGCGTCCCCTGCGGGACCACCTCCGGATTTCATCTTTGCTCATCTAGGGGGAGAGCTGTCTTTCGGATCTCTCTCTACCTTCCCCGAGTCTTTACCCTGAGATAACTTACATCATTGTTCCCCCATCTGGGGGTAGAGCCGCCTTTCGGATCCTTCTCTACCTCCCTGGGTTTTAGAAAAACGATTTAGGTGGTGAGGTGCCCTCTGTGGACCTTCCCTAACCACCCTTTACCTCCAATTTAACTGGTCTTACTAGGTCAATATTGGTGTCTCTCTCAAGGGGGAAAAGAGTTCTTCTCCAACCCTCCTTTCCCATCTTGAGATTGTTAACAACCCTGACTTTTCAGTTTCATCTTGCCTGAACTCACTCGAGGGTGAGAAGGACTTTCCCTGATGCCTCAACTTGCCCAGGGGTTACATCTCCTCCTCCCCCGGATGCACTGAGGGCTTTCAACTTGCCTCAATTCGCTCACGCAAAGAGGTCTTGTGATCTGTTCTTGCCTGTGCTCGCTCAGGGCGAGGAGGACTTTAATCTTTTCTCGCCTACACTCGCTAAAAGCGAGGAGGTCTTTTAAATCTCTTTCTCGCCTTCGCTCGCTCGAGGCGAGGAGGTCTTTTAAATCTCTTTCTCGCCTACGCTCGCTCAAGGTGAGGAGGTCTTTTAAATTCTCTTTCTCGCCGAGAGGAAATTTAATACTTGTGCCTCCGATCGCCGGGAGGCGGTGAGGACTTAAAAAACTTTATTCCCGTGCCTCCGATCGCCATATGGCGATGAGGACTTAAAACTTAAACTTGCCCCTCCGATCGCCGGGTGGCGATGAGGGTTTTAAATTTCATGTTTCGAAAATTTTGTACTGGATGCATGCGGTTTGGAATTACCATTTATTTTTATTTTTTTTAAAACTACACAAGGGCGATAAAGTATCTCCCCACAAACTTGGCAAACAGACAGCATGCAAACTTAATAGCTGAGAAAATTTGATAAACTTCGAAACCTTCTTTACTAGGTGGCCTCATTAAAACCCTCCTTAGGGAAAAAGAGTGCCCCCTTGAAAAATTGTTTAAACTGATACATATTAAACTGTTGGAGTTAATTGCTACTTACAATGCCTTAACTGTAGTAAAACTTGAGATGGGTGGCGTTCCAAGTGCGAGGAATCGCCCCTCCCTCCAGCGTCTCCAAGCGGTAGGCGTCATTCCCGAGTGCTTCGGTTATTCTGAACGGTCCTGTCCACTTGGGTGACAGTTTGTTTTCCATCTCGTACTGGTGGGCCTTCCTCATCACCAGGTTGCCATCTCTGAATTGCCTCGGCTTTATCTTGGAGTTGTACTTACGCTCAACTCTTCTCTTTACTGCCTCAACCTTCACCTGCGCTTCCTCCCTGACTTCGTCCAGCAAATCCAAATTCATTCTCCTTTCTTCGTTCGAGTCTTCCGCCACGAAGTTCTGGAATCTCGACGAGCTTTCCTGGATTTCAACTGGAATCATCGCATCACATCCATACACTAAGCTAAACGGGGTTTCGTGGGATCCCGATTGCTCAGTGGTATGATATGCCCATACTATGCGGGGAACTTCCTCAGCCCAAGACCCCTTGGCCTTTTCCAACCTCCTCTTCAATCCTCTCAGCAGAACCCGGTTAGCGGACTCCACTTGCCCATTCGTTTGCGGGTGTTCCACGGAAACAAACACCTGTTGTGTCCCGATGTCCTCGCACAGCTTCTTCAACAGGTGGCTTGCGAACTGAGTCCCATTGTCTGATGCTAGACGCTTGGGCACGCCAAAACGACACACAATATTCTTCCACACGAAACTCTGGATTTTGTGTGCGGTGATCTGGGCTACTGGTTCTGCCTCAATCCATTTTGTGAAGTACTCGATCGCCACAACCAAATACTTCATTTGCCTGATCGCCAACAGGAAGGGCCCCAGAATGTCGATTCCCCACGTGTGGAATGGCCAGGGGCTGTAGATTGACTTTAACTCTTTTGGGGGCGCCTTGTGCCAGTCGGTGTGCTGCTGGCATTGCTTGCAACGCTGGGCATATCTCTTGCAATCTTCCCTCATTGTGGGCCAGTAATAACCTGCACGGACAGTTCTTGTCGCCAGAGATCGACCTCCAATGTGGCTCCCACAAATCCCTTCATGGATCTCGGCCATAATTCTCGTGCACTTCTCTCCGTGTACATATACAAGAAGAGGATGTGTAAATCTGAACCTGTACAGCTCGCCATCAATGAGGGTAAACTTGCTGGAGCTTTTCTTCATCTTTCTGGCTTCTGTTAAATCCATTGGGAGCACGCCATCTGCCAAGTAGCGCTGGTATGGCGTTATCCACGTATCTGGCTCGTGGATAGCGCAAACTTGCATCGTTCTTACCTCTTTCGCTGGGTGCGCCCTGACCCTTGGCGTCCTCAAGGTCTCCTGCGTTAGAGATCTATGGCCCCTTGTTGTCCTTTCCGTCGATTTACAAACATAAAGGACCTGGTGATCTGCGACAAAAGCCCGAGGAGTCTTCAAAGTTTCTTGAATAACGGTCCTCTGTCTGCCCCCCTTGCCCGAACTGGCAAGCTTGGCTAGCAAGTCAGCTCGGGCATTCTGCTCTCTCGGCACGTGTACCACTTCAAACAAAGTGAAAGATCTCCTTAGCTCTTGCACGTACTCCAGGTAGGCTGCCATCTGCGGGTCCTTGGCTTGGAACTCGCCAGTTACCTGTCCAGTGACCAACAGTGAATCGCTCTTGGCCATCAGCACCTTCGCCCCCATCTCCTTCGCCAACAGGATACCGGCGATCAAGGCCTCATACTCTGCTTTATTGTTGCTTGCTTTGAAAGCAAACCTCAGTGATTGCTCTATCAACACACCGTTGGGTCCCTCCAAAATAACCCCAGCCCCGCTGCCCAACTGGTTAGACGACCCATCCACCGAGAGTACCCAACGAAAATCATCCTTGGCGTTTTGCGCTGTTTCGGAAGACAGCTCGACCACGAAATCAGCGAAGATTTGCCCCTTGATCGATCCCCGAGGCTCGTACTTGATGTCGAACTCCGGCAGCTCCACCGCCCACTTCACTATTCTTCCAGCTACATCCGGTTTCTTCAAAACCTTCTGGATGGGCAAGTCAGTCATTACCAACACCGTAAAGCTCTGGAAGTAATGGTGCAGCCTCCTTGCAGAAAATACAGCCGTTAACGCCGCCTTTTCTAAGGCCTGATACCTCACTTCTGGGCCTTGCAGCACCTTGCTAACAAAATAGATGGGTTTTTGGACCTGATCTTGATCCTGGACGAGCACTGCGCTTATTGCCCTCTCAGTTATGGGAAAATACAACCTGAGTGGCGTTGCTGCTTGGGGTTTGCATAGAAATGGTGGGCTCGCCAAATATTCTTTGAGCTTTATGAAGGCCTCCTCATACTCCTTCGTCCAGACAAACCTGTTGTTCCTCTTCAAGCACTGGAAGTATGGGTGGCCCTTCTCTCCACTAGCCGATACGAATCGGTACAGGGCGGCCATCCGCCCCGTGAGCTGTTGCACCTCCTTCACAGTGGCGGGGCTCCTCATCGCCAAAATGGCGGCACATTTCTCGGGGTTAGCCTCGATTCCCCTCTCCGACAGGAGAAATCCCAGAAATTTCCCTGCCTCCACACCAAAAACACACTTCTCATGATTTAGTTTCAGCTTGTACCTGGCGATGGTAACGAACAACTCTTCTAAATCGGCGACGTGCTTGCCTTTTTCCAGGGACGTCACGACCATGTCGTCAACGTATGCCTGCACATTCCTCCCGAGCATAGGTGCGGGCACCTTGTCCATTAGCCTTTGGTACGTGGCTCCCGTATTCTTCAGCCCGAAGGGCATCACCTTGTAGCAGTAGCATGACCTTTCCGTCATGAAGGCAGTCTTCTCTTCATCCATGGGGTACATTTTGATTTGGTTGTACCCTGAGAAGGCATCCAGAAAACTGAGTAGCTTGCACCCTGATGCACTGTCTACCAGGGCGTCTATACTCGGCAAAGGATAAGAATCCTTTGGACAGGCCTTATTCAGGTCTGTAAAGTCAACACACATCCGCCATTTTCCGCTACTCTTCTTGACCATAACGACATTGGCGAGCCATTCTGGATATTGGATCTCCCTGATGTGGCCTGCTGCGAGGAGTTTTTGTGTTTCGTCTTTGATCGCCTGCCTTTTTTCCTCGTTGAACTTTCTCCTTCTTTGGCGGATGGGCCTGACTTGGGTGTCCATTGCTAAGCGATGGCACAAGAAATCGGGGTCGATCCCCGGCATGTCTGAAGCAGACCACGCAAATGCATCCAGGTGTCTACTTATCACCTTGGCGATTTGGTCTTGCGTCTCGCTGTCTAACGTTCTCCCCAGCTTAAATGTCTTGCCGTTGATCTTCTTCTCAAGCCATTCCTCGATTGGTTGAGGCTTCTTTTCACTGGCGATCAGCGCCCTCGCAATACCTGCTTCCCTGGCGGTCTCCGAGCAGTTTCTCTCTCCCTCCATCCGAGCGGCGTTCTTGGACCTCACCTCTATATCTTCCATTGGCACATCGCCCTCGGCGGCCACCTCCAACGCCGTATCCGAAACTCGCCAGTCTTCCCGCGCAGGCTCCACGCCAGGGGGCGGCGTCGTGGTTACGTGACATATAGATCTCTTGTTCTTGAGGCTGTTCTCGTAGCACTTCTTCGCCTCCTTTTGGTCAGAACAGATGGTGATGATCAAACCCTCCATAGACGATAGTTTGACCTTCATGTGCCTTGTTGAAGGCACAGCTCCCGTTCTGTTGAGCGTTGGCCTTCCCAACAGTATGTTGTATGCCGACGGAGCGTTTACAACAAGATACCCAATCTTCTCCGTTCGTGAGGCCAAACCATCTGTGAAGGTCGTCCTCAACTCAATATACCCCCTTACCTCCACTTGATCGCCGGCGAAACCGTACAAGCAGCCCCCATATGGCCTCAGTTGATCGGGGGACAGTTGTAACTTTTCAAAAGTCGGCCAAAACATTACATCTGCCGAGCTTCCTTGGTCGACCAGCACCCGGTGGACAGTCCTTCCCGCCGTGACAAGCGAGATCACAATAGGGTCGTTGTCGTGAGGTACTACGTCCCTAAGGTCTCCTTTGGTGAATGTGATGTCCACGTCGGGTGAGTGGTCCTCAAAAACTTCCATTGATATCATCGACCTCGCGTACTTTTTGCGTTGAGATGCAGTGCACCCTCCACCTGAGAATCCACCAGCTATGGTGTGGATCTCACCGTGGACAGGCACCTCGTGCTGCTGTCCTTCATTGCCCGCCGGTTGGGAACCTGCTGACTGGCCCGCTTGCTTTTCCAGCAAGTAATCTTTCAAGAATCCACACTTGACCAACTCGGCGAGTTGGTAACCCAAAGCCAAACACGAGTTGATGGAGTGGCCAAAGCTCTTGTGGAACTCACACCACGTGTCTGGTTTTGGACCCAAAACCTTTTATGTCTTCTTCTCAGGCACTTTGAGCCTGGCAGCGATATTCGGGATTGCGATCAGATCAGCTAACCCCATCACGAACTCATACCTTGGTGGGCGATTAGTCTCTCTGGGCCGCCCCGGCCCCTTCTCCTTACTCTTCTTAGGGTCATAAGGATGACGCGTCCTCTTCCCTCTTCCCCACCGCCGCCTCCATTACTCTTTGCGGCTGGACCCTCGTCTGGGCGCGCGGCTTAGCTGGGGCCACGTTTCCCCTTTTCTCAGAGACTTTGCTTTCAGCAGCGATGTGAGCCACGGCACGTCGCCGGATTTCAGCGAATGTGGCGGGGTGACTCCTGATAAGCGACTCACTAAAGGGTCCGGGAAACACACCCTTCTTGAAGGCATGTACAAACATTTCCTCGTCTTTACCTGGCAAGCGCACTATCTGAGCTCCGAATCTATTTAGGAAATCCTTCAAGGACTCCCCTTGGTACTGTCTCACATCGAACAGGTCATAAGACACCAATGGTGGTGCCTTGTTCACTATATACTGCTCAACAAACATCTTGAAAAACTGTTGAAACGTGGTAATGTGGCCAGTAGGTAAACTGACAAACCAGTCCAACGCTGTTCCACTAAGAGTGCTCATGAACACCTTACAGTAAACTGCGTCCGACCCCCCCGAGAGCATCATCTTAGTGTGAAACGCCATGAGATGAGCCTCAAGGTCCTCCACCCCGGTGAAAGACGCCTTCACCGCCACTGTATTGGCGGGGACCACCAAGTCCATGATCTCTTAAGAAAATGGCATAGGAAAGCTACGCAGTGGGGACGGGGGCACGGATCTGTTCCCGACCACGCGCTCCTCCCGCTCTTGAATAGCTTTATGCAGCTCTTCGTTGATCCTGTTGAGCTCCTCATTTCTAGCTTGCGAGGCCACCAGCGCCTCGTGCATTCTTTCTTGTTCAGAACGTGATGCAACTACGTTCTCCTACAGCGTCCTCTTCATATCCATCACCTGCGTCATGGACACAACATCCTCATCTGTCGACGGTGCGACTGAACTAGATCACGTTGTCCTCATCCTTTCTCAGCAAACTCAACAGCTCAAAGAAACTCCAAACAAACGGTGAAAACTCCAGAAACCAACTGCGACAGCGAGCAGTCGAACAGAAAGCACCAAAACCTCAACAAACACGAACTATGGTTGGGAATCACCTTTTATACCGCCCCACGGTGGGCACCAGATGATCCTACCATTTGACTTAGCGCTAGAGCGTTGCCTCGTCACGAACCTCCTCACCAGCTTGACTCCACGTGCCCTTCAAGTCCACACCACAGAAAACCTCTCTGAGAACCTGAAAACACAAGGTGGCGCCTCTGCGGCCGGTGGCGCTCCGACGCTCTAGTCAGCAACAAGAACACCCAAAAACTTAGAGAAAATATGCTCTGTAGAACCGTACTAAAGGCACACAACCCTAGCAATGAGCCGTAATGAAAAACGTACCTCTGCAAATTCTGTTAAGTTTACCTTTATAGCTAGGTTTCTTCTCTCTCCAGGCCGTTATGCTTTTGGACGCGTGGCTCGCATCCAGCCCTGCACGTGTCGCCATCTGGGCTGGGATAGCAGGTAGCGCCCAGCCCTACACGTGTCATCATCTGAGCTAGGATAGCTTGAGCGTCATTTCTCTATTGCATCCAACCCTACACGTGTCATCATCTGAGTTAGGGCAACTTGAACGTTATTTCTATGTAGTAACCAGCCGCGCGGCTAAGTCCTCTACTCAAGGAGCACGCTAGCACGCAATATGCCCTAGGACACCACCTGAAAGGCGAGTATTGGGTGCAGCAAAATGCACCATCTCTATGACATCGCTTGTCGCTAGTGGTACCTTCCTTATTGCTACACCATGCATGTTCTAGCTGGGGGAACCTTGCCACCAGCGAATGTCCACTCTGGGAATCCTGTCGCTGATGGGCAAGCTGTTCCCTTCAGCCTACTCAACCCCCATGCCCCATGCTAGCGCAACAATCATCTCGTTGGGCTTACACGCTTGGACTTACTCTTCTAAGTTCCCAGCAGCCTTAACTAAGTCTGTTGGGAAATCCAGCGACGTGCTTCTTGCGGCGACGTCAGGTCACCCGGTCGCCAATCGCCTAACACGTCGATGTTATACAATCTTGGCGACAACCGATCATGTACGTTGTAGCGCGCCGCTTCCGCGAGCGGCGACTCCACTAGCTTCTGAACCACTCGCCCTTCTCTAGCCACGTGCTCTGCTAAGGACGCCTCACGTAGTCACGTGCTAGACACGTCATCACACCCGATGACCTGGTCGGTACAGTCATCTTGACGAAGAAAGCTAAAAAGAAAAGGGGAAGAAAGGCTTTAGGGGGAAAACAACGTAACTTAACCACACTAGAAAGCCCTAGGAAAACGAAAACCCAAAAAGTATGAGCAGAAAAATAAATGCACCGGAAATACGGGAATCACAAACAGACCCAGGCAGATGTAACCATGACGTAAATGATAAAAGCACAAACGGCGAGGTAATCGAAAAGTAAAAATCGTACCTTTCGTGAAAAGAATCCACAGGCCTAAACAGGGGAAAGGAGAAGAGAGTGTTTTTCGCGTAGAGAGTTAAGAGGAGGCTCGCGAAAATGAAAGTGATGAAACAGTAGGTAGAGCGTAAGGGTCAAGATGTTTGAACAGTGCGTGGGGAAGTTCAAGCGCCAACAAGTCCCAGCCATTGATCTTGACGAGTGTACGTAGATCACGCTGAAAATGATGGAACGTCGCTTTGGTGTACTATTGACACTCGATACCCAGTGACACGTAGGTCGCACAGCGAAATCGCTTAGTCTCTTTACTGGAACGAGTTATAGCTCGAGACTAGGGGCTTGTGTACCGACCGGTCCTTGGTGATTCACTCAGAGATTGACCTCAGATATCACACCCCGATGCTTGGTAATGGAAGGGGGGCCCAGACGCATACTCGGGAGTCGGTCAATCTTTAAGGTTGCTATCCTAAACCCGATGATGGAGATCGACATCGGACTTCACCAGTAGAAGGAGAAGATCGGACATCGACCATCAGGATAAAGTGAAAGGTCCCGTAAGGTGGGCCCTAGAATTTCATTAAGATAAATAGTTAAGACAAGAGATGTATAGGAAGCCTAAGGCACGAGGGATCCATGCATGCGGGATGTATGACGCATGAAGGCAGAACATCATGGATAATCCTAGGAGGCGTAAGGGCCCAATAGAATTAGGGTTTCCATGGAAGTTGCATGCATGGCACGTGGATACTTAGGGCACCCGCGAAACAGATGGCGCTAGATATTAGGTGCACCAAGTTGGGACCTAGGCGGCCATTCTGATTATTCGTTGCACTCCAGTTAAAGGAAGTTCATGTGCCAGATACGCTAAGATTACGCAATAGCGACATAGGGACACTTCCTAAGGAACCCTAGACAGTGGTAACATAACAAAGGTAAACCCTAGTTTCAATCTATATAAAGGGTGTTAAGAACCCTAGTAAGGTACGCAGCTTTTGAGACTAAAGCTATTTTATACACTTGATGTTCTTTGCCCTAATACTAACTTGAGCGTCGGAGTGCAAACGGCCACTAGGGTGCCGCTTTGTCTTTGCAGGTGAGAAGTTTAGGCATAATTCTCAGGGAAGGATACAAGAGCCAGAGCAACCGTTGAAGACGACTGGCGAGGCGAGTCAACCGGACAGAACATCCTTCACATTCAGATCTTATACCCTATGGGTTCTATTGAAAGTTAGAGTTAGTTTCCCTTATCTAAACTTCTATATTCCATTGAAAACTTCAACTCTAGCAGGGAAACTACTTAAAAATATAGGGACCTAAAACATGTTATCCAAACATCACCAAAATTCAGTATATGGTAAAACTAGTATAGAGTAACACTTACGCCATTGTCTCTATGAGGATTAATGGCTAAGTCCTAAGGAAAAACAGAGAATAAAAGATCTTTAGAGTATTAATGAACTTACTGTATTTGAAAATTTGATCAGATAGAAATTTATCCTAACTCCTCCACTATTGCAGGTGTGATCAGATTTTGAAATAGATGAGTTATATGAGAGAAATTGAAGAAAAAGGGGAGAGTGGGAGATATAAAGAGAAAGGAAAGATAAGAAAAAAACAAATGGCACGAGGGGGGAGGGGAGGCTACGGGCCTTACAGATTCCTTGGAAATATATTGATAAATTTTAGGACTACATGGATTTGGTTAAACTAATAATAACACAAATGTTTAGATCAATCCGAAATAAATAAAATATCTTTACATGAAAACTAAATTAGTGACAAAAAATTTCATAAAATATTTGGTACCTACAAAAGTTTACATTGAAAATATCGGTACATGTGTTCAGATATTACTAATTGATTTGTGTTCCCCTGTAATAATGTTAAGAGATCATGATGTTATTAGAATTTATTGACAAACATTTTCGTTTATACTTACTAAGCATGTTTTCCACCAATGTATCTATCATTAATCCATCAGTAGTATTTACCTAGAATAAAATTACCAATGAAACTTTTTTTTATAAAAAATCCATCAAAAAACATATAAAAACAAAATTTCGAACTTACCCATACATTTTGAATATAAAAAATTTACAATTTTCTTGTACTAATCACTAAGAACTTTTACAACTCATAATATGGTTAACCTAAGAAGAATTTATAACTTTTCAAAATTTTAAAAATACTTTAGACTAGGAGAATAAATAGTTGACAACCTCAATAATAGTGTTGTATTCTTCAAAGTTATTGTGTTCCTATTTAAAATTTTCTAACTAAGTTTTTTTTCCCTCTTTTCTTAACTTTGTGTTGTTTTAACCTTTTCCAAAATATTTTGTGTTAGATTTTTTATTTTAAAAAGTAAATTTGCAAATTTTCCCAAATAAGTTTTGAGTCTATGATCAATTTTTGTTTTAAGTACCTAATAATATTTTTTTCAAATTGAATACTTTAAATTTTCTAATTTTTGGGTATTTCAGAATAATATTTATTTAGATTTTGTTACTAATATTACGTTGACTTATTAAGTGCTTTCTATAAAAATAATTTTAGATATCTCTTCTACTCTCTCAACTTATTTTTTTCTAGAAGCTATATATTTTCTTTCGTATGGTGACTATATAGTGAGTGTGTAAAACATAAAGGGACTTAAGATATATCCTTCCTTAACTCTTTACAACATATTATTACACATGTTTCAATTTATAAAACAAAAAGACAATAGAACTTATAGAGATAACATCATACACTTTAATAAATTTAGTTATTAGTTAAACAATTTGAAGCTTAATTATTTATACCTTGTAAATTTAGTTACTTTCAATTGAATCTCTATTAAATTTTTTGTTCTATTAGGTATCTAAAATATTTTTATTTTTGTATAAGTACCTTGTAGTTTAATTTTATACTCAATGAATTGATGACCATTACTTTTATCTTCTTGTTTGCGACATGTTAATCAAAATTTGCTCCTTTTTTCTCCTATCTCCTCTTATTCGTCTGTCAACTAGCTCTTTGAGAGAGAATGAGTAAGTTGATCGATGCGTAGAAGGTTAGTGAGGAAGAAGCAAGTTGGTCGTGGGTTAGAGATAAAAAGATAGAAGTAATAGTCACATTATATTGTTGAAGGAAAAAAAAAGCAAGATATTTAATAAAAATAAAAAAAATATTATAAACACTCTATGGAATGAAAACATTCAATAAGGACTTAAATTGAAAATACTAGATTTTACAAGATACTTAAAACTTAATTAAGCCACAAGTTGTTGGTACTCAAAACAAAAAAGCAGTCGTGTAATACGGACAAGAAATTTATTTAAGCCTATATATTAATTCATAAACAATTAAAATTCATTTAATGAAATTTAATATTATACTATAACTAATTTAATGAGAGCGGTTACATATAATATTAAATTCGGTCTCATTAAATGAAAATTTATATTATTTAGACCAATTTTAATGAAACTATATTTTAATTATTAGAAAATGATCAAACTTTTGATATATATAGATATATTGGGGAAAAGTAATTCAAGAACAAGTTCTTTCTACACTTCTCATTGCCATTGTGTGTCTTCCTCTGAGTAATGGTTGAATGGAAACCCAGGATAGGATCAGTGCATTACCTGATGAAATCTTGTGTCACATTCTTTCTTTTCTCTCAACTAATGATTCCTTTGCCACAAGTCTTCTCTCCAAGAGGTGGCAACCATTGTGGCTGTTTTTATCCATTATTGACCTTGACAACCAAACTTTTATCCAAAATGGCAGATCCTACACCTCTTTTTTCAAATTTGCTTATGGAATCCTTTTCAGGTGTCGCATGCAACAACCCCTCAAAATTGCACGCTTCCACCTTACCCCCCGCATATGTGGTTACAGTAATGACTTCCCTTACCATCTCTTTAAGAAATGGGTAAGAATCATTATTCAACGCGGTATTGAGCAACTCTACATCGAGATTCCTCGTGCCCTTGAGGTCCCACACATTATTTGGAGTTGCAAAACACTTGTCGTTCTCAAGTTGTATCGATTATCTATGGATGTTTTTGTGAAGGTCCATATGCCTGCTCTGAAAACTCTACATTTGGATTTCCTTTTCATATCAAAGTCTCAATATTTTGCAGAGATTCTTCATGGGTGTCCCAATTTGGAGGATTTTCGAGCATATCATATATTTTTGGATAACAAATTAGAAGGTATAGAGTTTCAAACCATGCCCAAACTGGTGAAGGCAGACCTTAAACTTGATTATGTTTTTGAGTTTCCTCTAAAAGTGGTGTCAAACGTGGAGCATTTGAGATTCTTCCTCAAGGTATGATTGGAAAGTAAATAAAACCCTTAATTTGATTTTTTTTTTTTTAATTTTGATAAAAACTAATTTATTATATGATGCATGCTTTATATTCATTCTTATGTCTATCAATCACCATAGGATGTGTAATTTTTAATGAAACGATAAATACTCAATGGTTAATAATTACAATAATTTTCCTTTTTTTTGTCACACACTTTCATTTGTTGATTTTCATGTGAATCTCATTCATTTGGGAATGAGATTCAGTAAATATGGCATCCTACCTATATATCTTATCACACTCATATGGCATACACTCTTTTTTCATATGGGACTTGTTAATTTGGGAATGAGATCCACCGAACAAGTATAAAGTAGGTTTTTGTGGAATTTACACAAATTTCAATTAACAAAATTTGAGTCTTAAAAGTGGGTGCTCTTATCATTCTTCCTCTTTTAGAAAATATCATCAATATTATAATGTATTGTGTGTATAACTATTGCAGCTCAAGAAAGAGAGTTTTCCTATGTTTGAAAATTTGATTCATTTGGAGCTCCACCTTGAATCGAATATTCAATGGCACTTGGTGATTAAAATGCTCAACCATTGTCCAAAGCTTGAAACGGTTATGCTTCATATGCCTGCAGAACCATATTCTTGCACAAGTTGGATTTGTCCCCAATTTGTTCCTGAATGCATTGCTTCACAACTTAAAAGGTGTAGTATTTTTAATTATACAGGCAGGAGATCTGAGATGGAATTTACAAAATATATAATGCAAAATTCAAGAGCTTTACAGACCATGGCAATCCGCAATACAATAATTGGTAAAAATTATTCCTCAAGTCGTCAAAACAAACGTCAAATGCTTCAAGAATTGGTCATGTGCCCAAAAAGCTCTACAAATTGCAAACTTTTCTTTAAATGATAATTGGAAGGTTTATATGTATGTTTTAATTATTCTTAGATGAATAAATTTTCAATTGGCTTCTACATATAATGTAACTCTTATTTTGGTGGTTGTGGAACATCAATAGTTATAATAGTTGTTAAATTGATATTTGATTTCTATCATTTATATTTATGCATAAAATGTAGATTAACTCATTAATGTCAATTTTTCTATCCATCTAAGTTGTTCTTTTGTTTGACATTTTTGGTTTTTTAGTAAATGAGATATGATTCAAAGGTCTCAACTTCATGTATATTTCAATATGCCTAAAATGTAGATCATTGACTTAACTTCTAAACTATTTTGATTTCATAACCATAACGTTAAAATGAAATGGAAATAAAATTGAATTTTATTTTTTATACAACCTCAAGTCCCTTTATTGATTGCTTATATTGAAATTGAAGTAGTGCAACAATGCATATTTAACAAAAAGAAATTAGAAAAATTAAAATACCATAATATGATTTGTTAAGTCTGGATTGCTCGCTTATGATTGAACCTAAATTTTATTTGTTTAAGAAAAAATTTTAGTTGAAATCAAACTGGATTTTTTTTTCTTACTTCAAAAAGGAGGACAATGAAGTTTATAATGGACTAATTGAGTTCCTTTTTTTGTTAGTTTTTTCTTCAATTTACTTTTTTTTAAAAATTATTTCAATAAATATGAAAATTTATACTTTGTTTGAATAAAAAGAGAAGTTTAAAGGAAAGAAGTACGATAATAAGAAAAGAAAGATTCAAAAATAGACAAATTTTTAGATTGTTTAAAGGAAAAAGGCAAGACAAGAAAAAAAATAATTGATTTTTCTCTTTACTGATTTTGTTAGATAGAATAATGGAAAAGGGGGAAATGAGTTTTCTTATAAAGAAATAATTCTTCTTAATATAGGTAGATTTTAAAAAATATTGTTGTGTAGGACTAAAATAATGATTTTTATGTAAGGAAATAGAAAAGAGTTTGTAGTATTTTACAAATCATGATGATGAGTAGGGATTGAAACAGATCAGACCCTCACGAGCTTGAGCCTGATTTTATTATTATTATTATTATTATTATTATTATTATTATTATTATTATTATTATTATTCTCGCGTCTGTGTATCTGTATTTTTTATTTATATATTTATGTTTGATATTAAAATTCGAATAAAAAATGTTATTATTCGCACACTTATATTAACAATATAAATTTATATATGGATAAAAAAATGTCATTATCATCATCATTATGTAAAATTATTATATCTTTGTGTGAATTGGCTTAACCAATGCGAGTGATTGATCATCCTTCTAAGTGTTTCCTTCTTTAAATTTTTTGTTTCCTATGTCATATATGCAATATATATATATATAGGTAATTACCTGTTTGTTTGTGTAGATAAATGAGTGAATGTTTTGTGTTGATATCTTTATTTAACTGTAAGGGCTCCTTGTATATTATGTTAACTTTAATATATAATAACAAATAGTGTAAGTAGAATATTCACATATACTTATCTTTATAAACATAAATAAAATGAAATACCTGATTTTTAAGATAACAAAATATCTTTATAAACAATATTTTTGGTAAAATTTTCATGTTCTCCTTCAAGGTGTCCTTCTGTAATAATAATTTTTGTTGAAACTTGAGAAACACCTCTTGATAACACAACATATAATTTACCATGACTAAAAATGTGTCGTAAATTCCAACAATAGGTATAGTTTTTCCCTGTGATTTATTTATAGTAATGACAAAACTTAATTTTACAGAAAATTGTTTTCTAATAAGACAAATAGGAGACCTGCACTTTCTGTTGTTTTATGTTTAATTCTTGAATATATGTTTAATCTATTATATTTTATTATGTCATTAATATTTAAAACCATAATTAATTATGTAATTAATATTAACATATTTTTTATTATAATAAACTTAATAGTTAAAGTAATTCCATGAAAATAAAAAAAATGAAAATATTCATTACAAATAAATATTTGTTTTTTCATTTTTACTTTTTTATTCTAAATTTAAACAATTTCACTTTACTTTTTTTTTACATGTTTCTTTTATTTCTTCTTTTCCGGATCCAACAATTAATCAATATTTATAGATTTTGAACAAACAAAGATTTAAAACATAATATAAAAGACTAAAACAATCACCCATTTGAAAAGAATAATTAATAATTTTAAATTCTAAAAAGTGAAAATATTATTTAAAAACAGAAAGTATTTCTTTATTTTATAAATTTATTTGTTTAATTTTTTCTCTTTATTATCCTATCATATTATTTATTACTTTTTTTTTTCCTTTTAATCTACTATGCTTCCTTTGATCTTATTGTTTAGTTGCTTGAATTTTTTATAAATAGATTAAGAAGTATTTAATTATGGAAATTAAGCTAATTTATTATTTTATAAATTTATATGAATAATATTTTATCAACTGTTTTATGAGATGGTGTGTTTTTTCGACGTTCCTCCAACAGTTTATAAAAATTAAAAATAGCTATTGATACCTCACTAAAAATAATATTACTTACTCATGTAACTCTGAAAGTATAATTCGAAAAATAAATATACATTTATGTATATGCTAAAATTACTCTTATAAAGAAATTTGTTTACACTTGCTCTATTGAGTGATGAGAGGTGCTACCACCACTTTACCACTTTCATCAACATAAAAAAAACACGGTAAATTGGTTTTGTTAGCAATCTTTGTAGGGAGAAGAAGGAAGAGCAATTCTCCCTTCTATATTTTGGTTAGAGTCTTCCTCTACATTTCTCCATGACTCATCACATGCATTTTGAGAGTGGAGAATCTCCACAAATTAAATAAATAGAACACGCACAATTATAAGATCATCACCGTAATTATCATAATTATCATGTCTCATCCATAAATCCCAACGCACAAAGACTATTTCTATTGTAGGTACCTTATACTCAGAAGAAAAAAAACACGTTTTCAATCATTCAAAATTCGGCAAAAAATAAAAATCGAACCCTCCAGGAAATAAAATAAATCACCTCAAAACAAAGAACACGTTTATATTCTATACAAAAAATTATGATTTCTATTATTATCAAAGGGAACAAGCAGGGTAAAAGATAGAAACCCTAAGAAATCAAATTTACGGGAAAAGAACCTTTGTGTTGTATAGTCATTGGCCTTGAGGGGTGCGATTGGCGATGGTAAGATCGACAAAGATGATGAACTCCTTGATGATGTGGTGTTGGAAGTAGTCAAAGTGATCTTCATTGTCGAAAGCGTTCGCGAGAATCATGAGATCATAACCTTCACCTATGCATCTAAGCACCAACAACATTGTGTGATCTTCATTTTTTCTCTCTCGCTCTAGACTTTCTCTATGTAAAAAAAACTCATTAAAAGTTCAAAAAGAATGAAAGAGAATAGATAAAAAACAAAAAATTACACAAAATCTTGTGTACTCGCATAATATTGACACGAAAACACACAGAGGGAGAATAAAGAAGAGAGGAAAAAAAAGTGCACGAAGATACGAAAGAACAAATTTACAGAGAAAAGAAAAAATTTGCAGAGAAAAGAGAGGAGAAATGAGAGACAAATAAATATAATGATAAATAATATATAATCATAAAAATGTAACAAAGAAGTTGGGTAAAGTGAAGAAAAGAATGTGCATACCTAAGAAGAATGAAAGAGTTTTTTGTGTTGAAAGGATGAAACTTTCTTCTTCTTCTTTCTTGCATCATTACACACAGTTAAACTTTTGAGGAAAAAGGTTCACTTCTTAGATCCAACGTGAATTGAGAAAGTTACATGTTTAATGACGTTGCAGAGAGAGGTTCTTGGATGACGTAAGTGATTTTTCTGAACCATTGAAGAAGAAAGAGAGAAAAATGGGGTTTGAAGGGAAATGTTTGGTTGAATAACTGAAAAGACGAGTGACTCTCGCTTAGTTTTTGAAGTTGGGAGAGATAATAAAAAGATGACTCTTTTAAAACTACTGTATGAATCAATAATAAAATTCAAGACTGCTGCAATTTTCAATTATGTATACAATTACTCCACAATTCATAATTTAAAATTTAAAATTCAAAAATTTAGTTTTTAAAAATAAAGAAGTCACAAAAGGACAAATATCTCCTCTCATATATTTTTAAAATAATAAAATAAAACATAAATATAAGGATAAAATTGGAATAAAATAAAATGGTAGTTAAGAGGGGAATCCTCTTTATATATAAGTATAGATTATTATTATTATTATTATTATTGTTATTGTTGTTATTATTATTGTTATGTAATCGTAAGGGTGGTCATGAATCCAATCCAAATCCAAATATTTGGAATGGATTTTAAATCCAAATCCATATTTTTTATAAAACTGTACCGTACAGAACTCGGGCTTTGACCAAAGTCAACATGGTGGGACCCAGAGCGAGGAATCCACTAGAAGTACTGCAAAGCAAGGGAGGGAGTTTCTTTAAGATCCACGGCCTCGGGCGTTGACCGGCCTCGAGCACCTCCAGGATCAGCATGATAAAGGCGTTTGAGGCTGTTTTGTAAGCCAGGAAGGTGTCCCCTCCTGATACCCATGGGTCGTGATAACCGTGGAGGAGGCAACACGGTAGGAGGCGGCACGGTAGGGGCGTGGAAGCCTCGGGCCTCGGGCCTCGGCACCCCGGACAATAATAATAGATAAAGAAAGTGGTTTTCAAGCCACACCCCTAGTACCAGAAGGGAGAGACCAAACTCACGAGGGATCCGTACATGAGGTGTAGGGACGCGACAGTACGCACCACCGCTAGAAAGCCACTGGGATAGAGACGACCCATGAGAGGGTCACGTCCCAGAGGGCGATCTGCATGCATGGCACGTGAGGAAGGCGAGGTACTCCCAGGGCAAATGACTCGGAGACTGGGCGCATGAGTTGGCATCCAAGCAATCACCTCCGCGCAGGTGCACTTTGACAGGGCAACCTTACACACTGAGAGGGCCCTAAGACTGGGACGGTGTTTTAAAGGAGCCCCCATAGAATACGCAAGTCTCAGGTTGACACGTGGACAGGAACATCAAGAAGGTATATAAGGTTTATGGTAAACAGAATGAGGTACGTTTTTACAGATCCCAAGTGTGAGAGCATTGAGAGTAACACATTTCTTTGAACATTGATCTTACGGTGTTCTGTGACGAGAGGTGTTTGGTGTTTCCTGTCCCATAGCTGACTTGACCGTCGGAGTGCAAACGGCTGCGAAGGTGCCATTTGTCTCTCTATTTCAGGTGTTAGCGGCAGAGGAGGAACAGCGTTGGAATAGAAGCAAAGGCGTTCGTGAAGCGAAGCTCGTAGAGACGTGCGAAGGTATCCAGGTCAAAGCGGCAGGAACATTCAGATTTTTAAAAATCTGAATCCCAATCCAATTATGAGGAAGAAAAGAGAGACTAAAATGAAATTGTTTTGAGACTGAATGGTTTTCATTAGAAGCTTTATCAAGTGGTGAATCTTCATGCACTTATAATTTTATTTCTAATGGATTGTGGCGTGTTCTTTCTTCCCTCTCTTGCCTCAATCCATTTTTACTCTCAATTCCCTTTTCTTGTTTTTCATTACAAAAAATGTGATTGTCACAAACTTTATGCTATGTTTCCTTGCTTTTGCCATTTATGCAAGTGCTTCCATGACTTCAGTTTATAAAGTTGATCAAGATCCTTCCAAGCTTCTAAGATTTACATTATTCTATGATAGCCATTAGTTTAGGCTCCCACACCTTTGGCATGTTTTCCAACAACCTTAGGTTGATATGAGCCTTAGAGAAGCTCTATCGAAGAGCTTGAGCGTGTTTAGAAGAACCTAAATTATTTCATACATATCATCCACATTCTCACCATCCATCAAGGTGAAATAATCGTATTGGCACGTGAGTGTTTCAACTTTCCTCAGCTTAATATCTTTGTTGCCCTCGTAGTTTACCTTTAAAGGGTCTAAAATACCATTGGCTGACTTTAACCTACAAATATTTTTATATTCATTTTTAGAAAACGCCGAAATTAAAGTGTACCTTGACTTAGTGTTGAATTTCATGGAGTCAAAGTATTTTTACGTCAGATCTTCTTCTAAAGCTTTAATTTATATGAAACCTTTGGTTATGATAGACCATAACTAATAATTTTATGTACATCTCCATCTTGTCCTTTCGGTAGGAGTAGTCTTCCTCTAGAAATGTTGTTAGTCTTACGAGAGATGTTCCCTTTGCAATGAACTACCTTTTCATCCCAACCATGTGGATCTTCCCTCTAGATATGGTGAGGCGTTCAATCCTTTAAAGGATGAGCTCTAAACCAATTGTAAAAATAGGCCAAAACAAAATAAGCGAGGGTTGAATTGTGTTTAAAGTCTTTCTGAAATCTTTTCGAAAATCTTCATTTAATGAACGTGAACAAATGAAGTATGTACTTGATAGACACATTCTCAAGTAGTTTTCTTAAGAGAAGTTTGACAAACATATTGTACCGCCCTGGTGGTCGGGTGCGATGACGTGGCATCCTGCTACAGTATAGGCGTGTTGACAAGGCGCCAGGTTGGCAGAAGGGAAGGAAGTCGGGGGGCTCGTGTAGTCGCCAGTTGTCATATTGGCGTGTTCCGATCTCCAGCTTACCAGGAGCGGCGATCGCCAGGTTGAAGATGAAGTCGCTAGATGTAGATTCAGGCGACCTAGTCGTTGGAGATCGCCAGAGCGAGCACATCACCGAAGATGAAGGAGAAGCAGATTGTGAAGGCGGCCGGCGAGACCACAGGGAAGGAGTATGAAGGCCCCTAACTCGCCAGTTCCAGTAGAGATCGCACTCCCAAGTTAGCTATGCACTGGGCAGTACCATGCATAAGTAACTTAGCCAAAATGAGAATAGAAGCAGCGCCAAGTCAGGGAGCTTCCAGATGATGGCACGTGTACAGTTGGATGCGAGCCACGTGTCCAAGTCTGTAACTGCCAGGAGAGAGAAAGCTATCAGGTATATAAGAGTTCTTAACAAACTTTCTGAGGTACGCACGTTCAGTTCATACACTTTACGCTTGCGAGTGATAGAGCTGATTGTGAGAGAGGATTTGCACGGTTCTTGCTCTTAGTATTTGGTGATACCGTCACTGACTTGAGCGTTGGAGTGCGATCGGCCGCAGCGGCGCCGTACTGTTTCTTTGCAGGTTCTTGAGGTAGATCCCGGAGAGGAACGGAGGTGAGAAGCGGTGCGCACGTCGATCCTTTGACGAGGCAGTCTCCAGCGTTCCGGTCAACAGGCAGGATCATCAGGCGCCCACCGTGGGGCCGTGTAAAACTTGCTCCCATCCACAGCGTGGGTTCTTGGAGGTTTTCGAAGTTTTCTGCGCGGTTGTGTGCTGGTGCAACCATCGTTCACGGTTTGTCTGAGTTTCGTTCGGTGAATTTGCATTTTGTACCGTTCGTTTGGCTTTTCGATCGGTGGAGTGAGGTTTTCTGTTGCTTACGCGCAATCTGTCTGGTGGAAGTTCGAGTTCTTTCGTTCGTTCGGGTGTCCGCGGGGAAACGTTGGTTTTTGGTGAAGTTGTGGTTTTCTTTGAAGGCTTACGGTGTTCTTGAGTTTCTTGCGCAGTTTCGCGCTGTTTTCTCCGATTGATCGCTGATTCGATCGAGGCTGAAGTGTTGTTCGTTGCATTCCTGTGATTCGCTGAAGTTAATGAGAAAAATGAGAAGCAATCGTTCCAGTCCCGTGGCGCCTGTCGCTGCTGAAGGCGACGCCGCCATGACCATGGCGCAGATGGCAGAGATGATGCGCTCATTGCAGGCAACTGTGGAAGCCTCGCGCGTAGAGCAGGCGAGGATACACGAGGACCTGGTCGCCTCTCGCGCCAGAAACGAGGAGCTCAGCAAGGTGACTGAGGAGCTGCGTCGAGTTCTTCAGGAGCAGCAAGGACGTTCTTCTGTTGAAGAGGCGGCGCCGTAGACGCCACCTCGTGTTTTCCCAATGCCTTTCGTTCAGGCGATTACCGACACGCCTATTCCCACGAGCGTGGTTCCGGTTAAGGCTGTCTTTACCGGCGTGGAGGATCCAGAGGCTCATCTGACCACGTTCCATACGCAGATGATGCTGTCGGGAGGGTCAGTACGCTCCAGGGAACGGCGATGGAGTGGTTTGTGAGCCTGCCTAACGGCCACATAACCAATTTTCAACAGTTCTCGAAGATCTTCGTTGAGCAGTACATCGTGAATAAGGCACCGCCCAGGGTGTCTTATGATCTGTTTGATATAAGGCAGTACCAGGGAGAGTCCCTCAGAGACTACCTGAATCGCTTTGGGGCGCAGATGGTTAGATCGCCGGCCAAGGATGAGGAAATGCTGGTCTATGCATTCAAGAAGGGCGTGCAGCCAGGACCATTCTGCGAGGCCTTGATCAGGGCTCACCCCGCGACATTTGCTGAAGTCAGGCGACTTGCGGTGGCTCACATCGCCGACGAGAGTGAAGTCGCCGAGAAGAGAGGCAGCGTGGCTCCCGCCAGGCCACGCGCCCAGACGAGGGTCCAGCCGCAGAGGGTGCTAGAAACGGCGGCGGCGGCCAGGAAAGACCAAAGGACTCGCCATCCTTACGATAGGAGAAACAAGGGAAGAAACCAAGAACGCCAGCAACCAGCACGCCGGGAATACAATCGCCCGCCTAAGCACAAATTTGTCATGGGATTAGCGGATCTGATCGCCATTCCTAACATATCTGCTAGGTTGAAAGCGCTTGAGAAGGTGGGTGACAAGGTGCTGGGGTCAAAGCCGGACGCCTGGTGTGAGTTCCACCAGTGTTTTGGCCACACTTTGGACTCGTGTTTGTCTCTAGGATACCAGCTCGACGATCTGGTTAAGAGCGGGTTCCTAAATGACTATCTGCTGGACAGGAGGACGGGGGGAGCGTCGAGTTCCCAGCCAGCAGGTGGAGAAGCCCAGCAACACGAGATGCCTATCCACGGGGAGATCCACACCATAGCAGGGGGATTCTCAGGTGGTGGATGCACCGCATCGCAGAGGAAAAAGTATGCGCGATCGGTGATGACGGTGGACATGTTTGAAGATCACTCGCCGGAAGTGGACATTACGTTCACAAAGCAGGATCTTCGGGACGTTGTACCTCATGACAACGATCCCATAGTTATTTCGTTGGTTACGGCGGGGAGGAAGGTCCACAGAGTTCTAGTGGACCAAGGAAGCTCGGCAGACGTGATGTTCTGGCCGACTTTCACGCAGTTGGAGTTGCCCCTTGACCAGCTAAGGCCCTATGGAGGGTGCCTATATGGGTTCGCTGGCGACCAGGTGGAGGTCAGGGGGTACATTGAGCTGAGGACCACGTTTACAGATGAGGCTGGGTCAAGGACGGAGAAAATCAAGTACCTCATCGTAAACGCTCCTTCAGCGTATAACATCCTGTTGGGAAGGCCCACGCTTAACAGGATAGGCGCCATTCCGTCGACTCGGCACATGAAGGTAAAGTTGCCGTCCATGGAAGGGGTGGTGATCACGATCAAGTCTGATCAGAAAGAAGCGAAAAGGTGCTATGAGAATAGCCTGAAAAACAAAAGATCAGTGAGTTATGTAACAACCACCCCGCCTCCCGGGGTGAAGCCCAGACCGCCGGTAACAGAGGAGGCCGCCGGAAGGGATGTAGAGATGGTAGACGCTGAGCTAGGGGAGAAGAATGCTGGTCTGGAGGAGGAAGAGGCGCGAAATCGCCCTGAGGAAGCAAGGGAGCAGGGAATCGCCAGGGCGGTGATCGCCAGAGAATCCAGGCTTAAACCCGTCGAGCAGTGGCTCGAAAAGGAGATCGGAGGGAAAATCTTCAAGCTGGGAAGATCTCTGGAGGTCGATCTCCAGGACCAGATCGCCAAGGTGATTGAGCGGCATCTGGACGCGTTTGCATGGTCCGCTTCGGACATGCCCGGGATTGATCCCGACTTCTTGTGCCATCATCTGGCGATGGACAACATGGTGAGACCGATGCGACAGAGAAGAAGAAAGTTCAACGAGGAGAGGAGGCAGGCGATTAGAGATGAAACGCAGAAACTCCTCGCTGCAGGCCACATCAGGGAAGTCCAGTACCCTGAATGGTTGGCAAATGTCGTGCTGGTGAAGAAGAGTAACGGGAAGTGGCGCATGTGCGTCGACTTCACCGACCTGAACAAAGCTTGCCCAAAGGATTCGTATCCTTTGCCAAGCATTGATGCCCTGGTTGATAGCGCTGCAGGGTGCAAGTTGCTGAGTTTCCTGGATGCCTTCTCAGGCTATAATCAGATCAAGATGCATCCCATGGATGAAGAGAAAACCGCCTTCATGACGGAGAGATCGTGCTACTGTTATAAGGTGATGCCGTTTGGGCTGAAGAACGCGGGGGCCACGTACCAGAGGCTGATGGATCGAGTACTTGCACCAATGCTGGGAAGGAACGTGCAAGCTTACGTCGATGACATGGTCGTGACCTCGCCGGAAAAAAGCAAGCACGTGGCAGACTTGGAAGAATTATTCACGACGATCGCCAAGTTCAAGTTAAAGCTCAATCCGGAGAAATGCATTTTCGGCGTGGAGGCTGGAAAGTTTTTGGGTTTCCTCTTGACTGAAAGAGGAATTGAAGCCAACCCAGACAAGTGTGCCGCCATCTTAGCGATGAGGAGCCCGACTACGGTGAAAGAAGTCCAGCAGCTAACAGGTCGGATGGCAGCCCTATCTCGCTTCGTGTCGGCTAGCGGAGAGAAGGGGCATCCCTATTTTCAGTGTCTGCGGCGCAATAACAAGTTCGTTTGGACGAAAGAATGCGAGGAAGCTTTCGTCAAACTGAAGGAGTATCTGGCGAGCCCGCCGGTTCTGTGCAAACCGCTGGTGGGGATCCCTCTCAGGTTGTATTTTGCTGTAACTGAGAGGGCGGTGAGTGCGGTGCTCACCCAGGATCAAGATCAGGCCCAGAAGCCCATTTATTTTGTGAGCAAGGTGTTGCAGGGCCCAGAAACGAGATATCAGGCCCTGGAGAAGGCTGCGCTGGCTGTGGTGTTTTCGGCGAGGAGGTTGCGCCACTACTTCCACAGTTTCACAATACTGGTGATGACTGACCTGCCCATCCAGAAGGTCTTGAAGAAACCCGACGTTGCGGGAAGGATGGTGAAGTGGGCGGTAGAGTTGTCAGAGTTTGATATTAAGTACAAGCCTCGAGGCCCGATCAAGGGGCAAATCTTTGCAGATTTCGTGGTTGAGCTCTCATCAGAGGCGACGCAGGTTGAAGGAGACGATTTCCGTTGGGTACTCTCGGTGGATGGATCGTCGAACCAGCAGGGTAGCGGTGCTGGAGTCATATTGGAAGGGCCCAACGGCGTGCTGATTGAACAATCTTTGAGGTTTGCCTTCAAAGCCAGCAACAATCAAGCAGAGTATGAGGCGCTAATCGCCAGGATTTTGCTGGCCAAGGAAATGGGAGCTAGGGTGTTGATGGCAAAGAGTGACTCGCTGCTAGTCACGGGGCAAGTAACAGGCGAGTTCCAGGCTAAAGATCCACAAATGGCGGCTTACTTGGCGTATGTGCAGGAATTGAAGAGTTCGTTTGCCTCCTTTGAAGTAATACATGTGCCCAGAGAGCAGAATGCCCGAGCTGACTTGCTTGCTAAGCTCGCCAGCTCAGGCAAGGGGGGTAGGCAGAGGACGGTGATCCAAGAAACTCTGAAGACGCCAAGGGCATTTGTAGCAGATCACCTGGTCCTTCAGATAAGCAAGTCGACGGAGAGAGCAGCGAGAAGCCATAAGTCTTTGACGCAAGAAACTCTGAGATCGCCGAGAATTAGAGCATGTCGAGGAGAGAAGGTGGACGTGATGCAGGTCTGCGCCGCCCATGAGCCAGACACTTGGATAACACAGTACAAGCGGTGCCTGGCAGATGGCCTCCTCCCGCTGGATCCGACAGAGGCTAGGAAGGTAAAGAAAAATTCCAGCAAGTACACATTGATTGATGGCGATCTGTACAGGTTTGGGTTCACTCACCCACTCCTGGAATGTATACACGGCGAGAAGTGCACGAGAATCATGGCGGAGCTCCACGAAGGCATATGCGGAAGCCACGTCGGGGGTCGAGCTCTGGCCGCGAGGACTCTCCGTGCAGGCTACTACTGCCCATCCATGAGAGAAGATTGCAAGAAATATGCCCAATGTTGTAAACAATGCCAGCAGCACGCCGATTGGCATAAGGCACCTCCCGAGGAGTTGAGGTCGATCTATAGCCCTTGACCGTTTCATACTTGGGGAATCGACATCCTGGGACCTTTCCCGCTGGCGATCAGGCAGATGAAGTACTTGGTGGTGGCGATTGAGTATTTCACCAAGTGGATTGAAGCAGAACCAGTGGCCCAGATCACCGCACACAAGATCGAAGGTTTTGTATGGAAGAACATCGTGTGCCGGTTTGGAGTGCCTAAACGCCTGGTGTCAGATAATGGGACGCAGTTTGCAAGCCACCTGTTGAAGAAGCTTTGTGAAGGGGTTGGAATTCAACAAGTGTTTGCATCCGTCGAGCACCCTCAGACAAATGGCTAGGTGGAGTCAGCTAATCGGGTGTTGTTGAGAGGTTTGAAGAGAAGGCTTGAGAAAGCCAAGGGAAGTTGGGCTGAGGAGGTGCCCCGTATAGTCTGGGCGTACCACACCACCGAGCAGTCAGGAACCCATGAGACCCCGTTTAGCTTGGTCTATGGGTGTGACGCCATGATTCCCGTAGAGATTCAGGAGAGCTCGCCGAGATTCCAGAACTTCGTAGAGGAAGACTCGAATGAAGAGAGAAGGCTGAACCTGGATCTACTGGATGAGGTCAGGGAAGAGGCGAGGCTGAAGGCTGAGGCGGTGAAGAGGAGGATCGAACGAAGATACAACTCAAAGGTGATGCCAAGGCAGTTTAGAGAAGGCGATCTGGTGATGAGGAAGGCCCACCAGTATGAGATGGAGAATAAACTATCGCCCAAGTGGACTGGACCGTTCAGAATAACCGAGGCGCTCGGGAACGGAGCCTACCGCTTAGAAACGCTGGAAGGAGGGGCGATTCCTCGCACCTGGAACGCCACACACCTGAAGTTGTACTATAGTTAAGAGCTTTGTAAGTAAAGACAAACACAAAGGTTATATTACAATGTCTCTATTAAAACAGTTTGAAGGGGGCACTCTTTTTTCCCTAAGGAGGGTTTTTAATGAGACCACCCAATAAAAGAAGAGTTTTCGAAGTATAAGGCGTTTTCAGATTGCATGTGTGCTATTTTCAAAAGCTTTGAAGAAAGACCTTGTCATTTGTACATGATTTAAGGCAAGTAAAGATATATCGCGTGCTTTCTAAGAAGTTTTTAAGTCCTCATCGTTTTTCGGCGATTGGAGGCATCAGTTAAAGTTTTTAAAGTCCTCATCGTTTTTCGGCGATCGGAGGCACCAGCTAAAGTTTTTAAGTCCTCATCGTTTTTCGGCGATTGGAGGCATCAGTTAAAGTTTTTAAAGTCCTCATCGTTTTTCGGCGATCGGAGGCACCAGCTAAAGTTTTTAAGTCCTCATCGTTCTTCGGCGATTGGAGGCATCAGTTAAAGTTTTTTTAGTCCTCATCGTTTTTCGGCGATTGGAGGCATCAGTTAAGTTTTCAAAGTCCTCATCGTCTTTCGGCGATCGGAGGCATCAAATGAAAGACCTCAACGCCGTCGCGCGTTTTGAGGCAAGTTAAAGACCTCCTCGCCGTCGAGCGAGTGCAGGCGAGAAAAAGTAAAAGTCCTCCGTGTTCCTGGGGGCGAGAAGATGTAACCCCTGGGGCAATGTAGAGGCACCAGTAAAAGTCCTCCGTGTTTCTGGGGGCGAGAAGATGTAACCCCTGGGGCAATGTAGAGGCACCAGTAAAGACCTCCTCGCCGTCGAGCGGGTGCAGGCGAGAAAGAGAAAAGGTCCTCAGTGCATCCAGGGGGGAGGAGATGTACACCCTGGGCAAGTTGAGGCACCAGGTAAAGTCCTTCTCGCCGTTGAGCGAGTACAGGCAAGATAAAGACCTCCTCGCCGTCGAGCGAGCGCAGGCGAGAAAGAGAAAAGGTCCTCAGTGCATCCAGGGGGGAGGAGATGTACACCCTGGGCAAGTTGAGGCACCAGATAAAGTCCTTCTCGCCGATGAGCGAGTTCAGGCGAGTTAAAGTCCTTCTCGCCGATGAGCGAGTTCAGGCGAGTTAAAGACCTTCTCGCTTGCATGCGAGCTTAGGCAAGATAAAATCCTTCTCGTCTCGAACGAGTTCAGGTATGGCGCAGAGGGTGGAAGAAGTTGGAAGCTGGCTAAGGTAGGTTCGAAGAGAACGCCTAGTCAGCCGGTCTTTTGCTCTGAAGTTCAGGGGGGCAAAGAAAGGTCCCAAAGGACGCTTCTACCCCAGATAAAGAAACAATTGCCAAAGCATGAGGCTAGGAAAAGCTGATGTTACCAAGAGTTCTTGGCGATCGGGAAGAGTTCAAACAGCGGCGAGAAGGTTAAAAGACTTGTTTGATGAAGCAGGTCGAGTGGAACGGTGTTTGAGCCAATAATTGAGTTACAGTTCGTTGCTTGAACGGTATTCTTACAATAAGGTTAGTTGCCTTAAGAGTACAAGTTGTTTAAAGTGTTTATTGCTTAAGTTTGAAGCGGTTCGAAGCAGTTAAGTCAAAAGTCGTATTTGTAAAATCGCTAAGTTAAATCCGACAAAGTTAAACATGCAAAGAAGGTTAAAGTGCTTAAAGAAGTCAGGAGAGGGAACATCCAAACTTTGTCATTGAGATAAGTATCTGTTAAAAGCACATATGCACGGGTTTATTACAAGGTATATACAAGGGAAATCATAAAGGTAGCAGATGAGGTGGAGTTGATTAGTCTTCAGCAGGAACGACCTTTCCATCTACTACCTCGTTGTTCAGCGACACCATACTGAGATCGAGATCGGGGAATAGGCAAGCGAATTGTTTCCGAGCGGCTTCGAATCCAGCAGCCAGAATCTGAGCAGAGTTTAGCTTAAGTTCTTCAATTTGCCCTTGAAGTTCCTCAACCTGCTTCTTGAGCTCTTTATTCTGCTGCTCCAGCTCTTCAACCTGTTTTTTGAGTTGTTCGTTGGTCGCTTGAGCCTAGAGAAGGTCTTCAGTAACCTTCTTGGATTCCGATTGTGCTTGGGCCAACTCAGCAGCCATCTTTCCTTTCTCTTTGTTGGCCTCGACGAGATCAGCCATGGCGTCGTCCCTCGCCTTTTCTACTTGCCCAAGTAGTTTCTCTCGGTCGATCGACCTCTGCTCCAGTTTTTGCACCTTAGCGGCGTCAGCTTTCATGAGAGCCTCCAGGTCGACCGCCTTGGCGCGAAAAGGCACAATTTTGCTTTCCAGCTCGATCTTCTCTTGGGCAAGCTGGTGAACTTTGTGGCGAAGGTCAGCGGCTTCCTTGCGCGCCAGCCTGAGCTCGGTATTCATGGCATCCTCCACTCGGGAGTGTTCGATTTCTGCGAGCGTCAGGCTGAAAGACAATTTCTCCACCTCGACCTTCATAGTGCTATTGTCAGTCTTGAGGTTGAAGAGATCGTCTTGAAGCCTCCTGGTGGAGTTCTCCACAACCCTTGTTATGATCGCGGGGATATCCTCTGCTATGGTTTTCAGCTTGGCAGTTAGAGGCTCCCACATCCTTGTGACTTCAAGGGAAAGGTTCGCTGCTTGGAAAGGCGCCAGGTGGGCTTGTTGTGGGTTCTCGCCGCCACCTTCCTTAGCAATATCTTCAACAGTTGCTTCCTGGCGTGGCGACGCAATCGGGGATTCGGTAATCAGAATTGGAGAGGCATGAGCAACTTCATCCCCGATTGGAGCATTTTCTGCAGCTGAAGCGTTTGAAGGGGGGCCCCCTCCAGCTGACATGTATGGCGTAGAGGCGCTTGGGGGGTCCTCCAGGAAATTTGGCTCTTGGGCCTCAGCTGCAGGTGGCGCAGTGGCCAGTGGAACCGCTTGGACTGGAGAGGGAGGAGCCTGCGGTGTTGGCGATGATGGAGGAGGAGCAGGCGTCGATGGTGGTGTTGAGGTTGGAAGAGGGGGTGGAGCAGGTGGTGAAGAAGGGGCCACCCTCTTCCTCTTCGTAACGAGGCCATCCTCGGTGACCTCGTCATCCTCTTCTTCCTCCTCATGGACGACTTGAGGGGCTTTTCTTTTGGGTCTCTTAAGGACCAATTTTTTGCGTTGGGCGGGTTCCTTGGGCGGTGATCGCCCATGAACGATGGCCTTCTCGACCGCCGAGTTGGGCACCGTTTGGGAACCGGTCGCCAACTCGTGGTTTCGGGCGAGCGCCTTCAATTCGGCGAGCATGCCTTTGCCCAACATGTTGTCTGCATAAAACGAAAATGCGTGGGTTAACTCAAAGAAGAAAAAGATAAGTGTATAAGGTAACAAAACAGCAGAGCAGATGGTATGTGCAGGAAAGGTAAAACCAAAGTCTTGTGCATAACGCACAAGACACCCAGAACAGTTAAACAGAAGCAGTATCGAAGCAACAGTTTGAATGTCCTAACCTATTTGGAATTCTAGCTGATCTTCATAGAATTCGAAGGATATCAAGGTGGTGGTCAGGAATGTTATATTGGCGTCCGCCACCCTCTTCCAGAAAAGACAGAGGTCTCTGTCCAATGCTCCCATGCTGTCAGGACTTCTGGGCCTCCTGAAGCAGCTCTTGGACTCCTTCTTCCCCTTGTCCACCCAGTACAAGGGGAAGCCATCAAGAAGGGAGGCGTCCTTGTCGTTCGCACGTACTTGGACGAACTTCCCCTTCCAGTCTTTGTACGATTGCTGGAAGATGGTAAAAATGGACCTCCCAGCAATCGCGTTCAAGCTGACCCACAGGCGTTCTCCTGGGTGCTTGGCTTCGAAAAGGAACAATAACACGTCCACCGACGCGGGCAACCCCAGGTGGTCGCACGTTATTTGAAAGGCTCGAACAAACGCCCAGTTGTTGGGGTGAAGCTGGGCGGCAGCAATGTTGAGCTCGGTCAGAAGTTCCCTCTCGAATCGGGTGAAAGGGAACCTGAGCTTGACCTTCTTGAAAAAAGTCGTATAGACAAAGCAGAAGGGCCTGTCGACGCTTACTTTGTCATCAGCACACACGGGCAGATCGGCGGGGCAAGGCAGCACCATCATCTTCTCGTCGTGCTCCTTGTGAAACGATTGATGGATCTCGTCCCCCTTAGTCAGCCGCAAAACTGCTCCCGCAGTGTTCACCGACGACGTCTCCTTCAGAAGGGTCAAGTTGGCCCAGGGATACAAAGTTTTGAAGTCGGGCAGGGGAACGGGGGCTCCTCCAGCGTTAGGTGGAGTCGCCTGGGCCAGGACAGGTTGGGAAGACGCAGGCCTCTCAGCCTGCGAAGACGAAGCGCCACGAACTTGTGTTGGGTCGTGTGCTTGTGAAGGAAGGTTTTGTGCTGAAGGAGGAGGGTTCAGGGTAATCTTTGTGCGAGTCATGATAGCAGCTGCAAAGGAAGAAGAAAGGAAAAATGGTCAGGGGGTTACAGAGGCTGACTCGATCATAGAAGGAAGGTGAAGAACGAACGAATGAAGGTTCGTTGCGACGATTGACAAAGCCCTAAGTTGCGCAGAATGAGAAATGGAAAAAACAACCCACAGCGTATGCACCAGGCAGTTACAGGATGATGCAAATCGGTGAAAATGCAAGGAAACCCAGCAGATGAAGGAAAGTAGTTACCTTTCGATGATCAGGAAGACGGTGGAGGAAGATGGTGATCTAGAGCAGTACCGTCCCGTATCAGGGCGTTGACTAAGTCAAGGTCAAAGTCAAAGACTGGAAAGTCAAAGTCAGCTCGAGGTGTCGCCCAGATGTAGAGACGCCAAGAGGAGGCGTTGCCTAGGCGAAGGCGTCGCCTAGGTGAAGGCGTCGCCTAGGTGAAGGCGTCGCCTAGGTGAAGGCGTCGCCCAGGTGAGGGCGTCGCCAGATTAAACAGTGTAAAAGCAAGGCAATCACGGTGTGGTTCCCCGATACCCATGGGTAGGAAAGACCATGGAGGGAGCGACGTCGTGGGAAAGCCTCAGGTCCCGATATCTCGGGAAAGTGATAAAGAGAAGAAAAAGGTGGCTCCAAGGCCATAGTGATAGTACCAGTAAAGGGCAGCCTGACTCGCGAAGTACCCCTGCCGCCCCAGAGACGCCTTCGGGACAGATACGACCCAAGAGGAAGGTCACGCCCAGGATAACCGGGTGCAGGGTGTGAGAGGAAGGCAGATACGCTCTCAGAGTAAGTGGCTAGATACTTGGGGGCATGAGTTGGCACCCAAAAAGCCACCCCTAGCGCAGTAGCACTTCCAAGCAGGAGGACCCACACGTAGAAACGTCCCCAGATGGGCAGAAACACCCCCAGATGGGGTCAAGGCGTCGTGAGGCCCTCCACGTGTATGACAGCAATGCCGGAATAGAAACACCCTCTAGTCAGGTGCCAGGTAATTAAAGATATTTAATACAGTTTCCCTTTTTAGCATTCAGGTACTATTATGGCTCCCAAGCATTTCGACGTCTTAAATGCGCTACGTTTCGTAATCAAGCGCTTTAATGAGTGCGTTACGTTTGAGTTTAAAAGCGCTTTAAGGCGCTTTAAATGCTGGGGGCAGTTTAAATAGCGCTGGGAATGTCAAAAAAAGGGTTGGGATCTTTGGCAAATTTACGAAAACTCTTGGGTTGCTTGCTCGTGCTTTAAGGTTACGTACAAGTGATCGGAGAATGTTGCTGCCTAAAGGAGACAACACACACACAGATACACAATTCTTTTACCACCTTCAGAGTGCCACACGCGGTGCTCAGATACGGGGGTGGACAGTTTTTTTTCGGTGTTTCTTGCTGGCTGACTTGAGCGTCGGAGTGCAAACGGCCGCTAGGGCGCCTCTTTGTCCTCTTTTTTGCAGGAATTCGCAGGCAATCAGGGGGAAGGAGTCTTTAGCTGACGGTTGAGGCCACGCACGAAGACGTCCCGGTCAACCGGACGGAACAAGAGCGTTGAAGAGCGTTGAGAGTTTTCGCAGAAGGAAGTTAGAGCGTTTGCAAGCACGAAGAAAGTGATGGAACAGTGGAGCGTAATGGGTTTAAGGGTTTTCGAAATGGTTTTAGGAAGCGCAAACGGCAAATGAAGAGAGCCGTTGATGAAGCCACGCGTCAGACGATGAGTGAGGGGTTTGGTGGGGCGTCAGAGCAGCAGAAGGTACAACCGCTTGGAATTCTGCGTCAGTGCCACGTAGATCGATGTTAACGAAGGCTCTTTCAGTCTTTTCGCTAGACAAGTCTTCGCTTAAGACTGGGGGGCTTGTGTACCGCCCTGGTGGTCGGGTGCGATGACGTGGCATCCTGCTACAGTATAGGCGTGTTGACAAGGCGCCAGGTTGGCAGAAGGGAAGGAAGTCGGGGGGCTCGTGTAGTCGCCAGTTGTCATATTGGCGTGTTCCGATCTCCAGCTTACCAGGAGCGGCGATCGCCAGGTTGAAGATGAAGTCGCCAGATGTAGATTCAGGCGACCTAGTCGTTGGAGATCGCCAGAGCGAGCACATCGCCGAAGATGAAGGAGAAGCAGATTGTGAAGGCGGCCGGCGAGACCACAGGGAAGGAGTATGAAGGACCCTAACTCGCCAGTTCCAGTAGAGATCGCACTCCCAAGTTAGCTATGCACTGGGCAGTACCATGCATAAGTAACTTAGCCAAAATGAGAATAGAAGCAGCGCCAAGTCAGGGAGCTTCCAGATGATGGCACGTGTACAGTTGGATGCGAGCCACGTGTCCAAGTCTGTAACTGCCAGGAGAGAGAAAGCTATCAGGTATATAAGAGTTCTTAACAAACTTTCTGAGGTACGCACGTTCAGTTCATACACTTTACGCTTGCGAGTGATAGAGCTGATTGTGAGAGAGGATTTGCACGGTTCTTGCTCTTAGTATTTGGTGATACCGTCACTGACTTGAGCGTTGGAGTGCGATCGGCCGCAGCGGCGCCGTACTGTTTCTTTGCAGGTTCTTGAGGTAGATCCCGGAGAGGAACGGAGGTGAGAAGCGGTGCGCACGTCGATCCTTTGACGAGGCAGTCTCCAGCATTCCGGTCAACAGGCAGGATCACATATTTTCTAATAACGCTTTTTAAAACTTGCCTTGACAAATATACCCTTCTAACATTAGTTATAATTAAGTAACATGTAATATAAAAAAAAAATATTAAGAGAGAGAGAGAAGATTTACTTCAGATGTTTTATACTAGTTCACTTGTAAATAGAAAACTACATTCAGTTGTCAATC
The DNA here is from genome assembly GCF_000499845.2 of Phaseolus vulgaris. Classification (NCBI taxonomy): domain Eukaryota; kingdom Viridiplantae; phylum Streptophyta; class Magnoliopsida; order Fabales; family Fabaceae; genus Phaseolus; species Phaseolus vulgaris. Next base: position 19,824,733 of record NC_023752.2, read on the forward strand.
AACTAGCGTAGTGAAAGTCAATAAGTTGAAAGTGATTCTTTTTTCTTTTTGCAACATCATTAACCAATCTTCTCATACATATATACAACCCCTTTTTCACCTTAGAATCATCTTTTCTAAAAGTTGGTTCATAATGCAAGTAGGGGTGAAGGTAATGTGCATCTGCATGCAAAGGCCTATAAAGTTTATTATCCCACCTCTGATAAATGATTTTCATAACAAGTTCATAACTATGAAAGTACCAAGTATGATATAATATAAATAATTACACAAGTAATTAAATTTAAAATGAAAGAAAGTTTATAAGTATTAGCTTTTATGTTGAATCTTTAGTTTTGGACAATTCATCTCCTCATACACGATTCCCATTGTGCGTTTTGTATCCAAATCCCCAAATTGAGGACCATCGTAAAAAGGGCAACAAATTTTAAGAATGTAGTTACGTTCTTCCAAAACTAACTATCTAATACTATATTTTGGACTTTTCTCCCTCATGTGAAGTTCCAAACTTGCTTGTTTTTCACATTTTAGAGCTTAACATGTTCACTAATGATGCTTTCATTTTATATAGACACGCTAGGATCAAATAAGTTGTGGCAAATCTAGTCATTCTTGGTCTTATCAAGTCTCTTCCCTTTGAAAACTTATTCAGCATGCTTCCTAGCTCTCTTCACATTAGTTGTGCCTTCATGTGTGACCTCTAAGATGTCCCACATCTCCTTAGCCGAGCTGCATTGTGAAATCCTGAAACACTCATCACATCTTAGAGCAGATGTTATAATATTCTTGGCTAACCAATAATATTTAACTTTCTTACTTTCTGCCTTAGTCCACTTGGATGAGGGTTTATCAACTAAAACATCATCTTTCTTAACTTGAGGTACAAAAGGACCATTTTCAATTGACTCCCAAATGCCTTTATAAGTTGAGTGTATAAAATTTTTCATTCTCACTTTCCAAAATTGGTAATTAACTCCACAAAACAGAGGTGACCTGTTTATTGAAGCACCTTCCCCAAAGGGCATTTTATCAGCCATCAAAAGATTTAAAACAAGCAGAAATGAACTTGAGTAACTTTCAAGAACCTTGCTCTGATACCAATTGTTAGAATTGATGGCTAGACCAAGAGGAGCGGGGGGGGGGGGGGGTGAATTGTTTATAAAAGATTTTCAAAGTTTAGGGGATTATATAATGCAAGTTTATATAGGCTTTATAGGATTCAAAGTCACCTCTTTGTGTTGTGTGTTTGTAATCTGTGATTGGTTACATAGTGAAATACTCAGTGGTTTGACTGAGGACTGGATGTAGCTCTGGGATAGAGTGAACCATTATAAACCTTGTGTGTAATTCTCTGTATCTCTTTTCTCCATAACTGTTTGATATTTTCCGCTGTCATAAACAACCGGTTAAATCGCAATTTTAACTGATTATAATTCAGATATCTGTTTTTGTTTGTCCATTTGATTGGCTTTCTGAATTGCTTTTCTGAGTTGATTGTTAAAGATTCATTCTAAGGAAAGTTTTTTTGAAAATCTTTTATAAACAATTCACCCCCCTCTTGTTCTAGCCATCAATTCTAACAATTGGTATCTGATCCTGCCGGCAACTCGAACGTGGAGGAATCGCTTTGTAGCACTCTCTGTCCCGTCTACGCGACTGCGTTCTCTGCAGAGTCACCCTCAGAACCTTCTCTTGAATCTCCAAACGTGACATGCAAAACACACAGACGGCGCCTCTAGCGGCCGTTTGCACTCCGACGATCAAGTTAGTCCACAGAACCACCAAATGAGAAAACTAGTAGCGTGTGTGAAAACTCTTGCTCTCTAATTTTTTCGTCCTCTCCTCAATCTCTCCCTGATTCTCTTTTATGTCCCTCTCACTGCCTCTGAGCATAACAAAATTCTGTTATGCTTTTCTGGCATGTGTCAGAACCCTGTTATGCTTTTCTGAGACAGTGTACCTGCAGAATCAGTAGAGTGTGGGTGTCTGTGCGTGTCCGCGCGTCTCTGCGCTTGGCTGCGCTTGTCTGTACCTGTCTGTACCTTTAGTGGTATGGAGTGCACCTTTATCTGGTCCGCACCCCTCTCAGATGATGACACGTGGAGGCATGCGACTCGCATCTAACCACACACGTGTCACTTACTGGAAGGGCTCCAGCGCTTCTCTTTGCGTGCTAAGTTATTCCCTTGCGGAGTAACTTAGCATATTTCTTTTATCTGGGTAAATCGCATACTCCCAGGAGAATGCCAGGTGTGGCCGGTCTAGGCACACTCACCAAGCGTTGCTCTCTGCGTAGACGACTTACCCTTCATGCACGTAATGGGTTGAGGGAGTCACCAATCACTGATCGGTTTACTAGCTCCCTCAGGCCACTCTCGTGCGCGATTCCCTGAGATGTGCTCATGCGAGGTCCATGTATAACGCTCTAAGCGAGTAAAGGGAAACCTGAGTTTCACCTTCTTGAACAAAGTTGTGTAAACAAAGCAGAAGGGCCTATCATTGTTCGCCTTGTCATCGGCGCAAACTGGCAGGTCGGGGGGGCAAGGTAGCACCGTCATCTTCTCGTCGTGCTCCTTGTGGAATGTTTGGTGAGGCTCATCCCCCTTCGTCAATCGCAGAACTGCCCCAGCAGTGTTCACAGAAGATGTTTCCCTCAACAGGGTCGAGTTGGCCCAGGGATACAGTTTTTTGAAGTCTGGTGGGGGGACGGAGGCTCCTCCGGTGACAGGCGGAGTAGCCTGGGCCAGGTTGGGGCGGGAAGGTGCAGGCCTCTCAGCCTGAGATGACGAAGCGCCGCGTGCTCGCGGTGGGTCGTGTGCTTGTGAGGAAGGGTTTCGTGATGAAGGAGGAGGATTTGGGGTGATCTTTGAGCGAGTCATTGTTGAAGCTGCAAAGGAAGAAGAAAAGGAAAAATGATCAGGGTTCGTAGAGGCTGACTCGATCATGAAAGAAGGGTGAAAAACGAACGAACGTAGGTTCGTTGTGACGCTGACGAAGCCCTAAGTTACGCAGAAGGAGGAATAGCAAAAACAACCCACAACGTATGCACCAGACAGTTAAAGGATGATGCGAATCGGTTAAAATGCAGGAAAAACTAGCAGAAGAAGGAAAGGAAGTACCTTTTTATGATCGGGAAGGCGATGAAAGATGTTGGTGATTCAGAATGTTGAAGAACGCTGAGAGCTTTTTTGCAGAAGAGAGTTGGAACGTCTGAGAATACGAAGAAAGTGATGGAACAGTGAAGCGAAAATGAGTTTAAGGGTTTTTCGAAATGGGTTTGGGAAGCGCAAACGTTAACTGAAGGTAACCGTTGATGAAGCCACATGTCGAGCGATGGGTGAGGGGTTTGGTGGAGCGTCAAAGAAGCAGAAAGTACAACCGCTTGGAATTCTACGTCAGTGCCACGTAGATCGGTGTTGACGTGACTCTTTCAGTCTTTTCGCTAGACAAGTCTTCGCTTAAGACTGGAGGGCTTGTGTACCGCCCTGGTAGTCGGAAGTGATGACGTGGCATCAAGCTACAGTGTAGGCGTGTTGACAAGGCGCCAGGTTTGCATAAGGGAAGGAAGTCGGGGGGCTCGTGTAGTCGCCAGTTATTAAGTTGGCGTGCTCCGATCTCCAGCATACCAGGACCGGCGATTGCCCAGTTGAAGATGAAGTCGCCAGATGTAAACTCAGGCGACCAAGTGATTGGAGATCGCCGGAGCAAGCACATCGCCGAAGATGAAGGTGGTGCAGATTATGAAGGCGGCTGGCGAGACCACAGGGAAGGTGTACGAGGGCACCCTAACTCGCCAATTCTAGTAGAGATCGCGCTCCCAAGTTAGCTATGCACTGGGCAGTACCATGCATAAGTAACTTAGCCAAAAGAGAGTCAGAAGCAGCGCCCAAGTCAAGGAGGCTCCAGATGATGGCACGTGTACGACTAGATGCGAGCCACGTGTCCAGGTCTGTAACTGCCAGGAGAGAGAAAGTGACCAGGTATTTAAGGGTTCCCCAACGAACTTTTGAGAGACACGTTCAGATTGTATTCTTTACGCTTGCGAGTTCTTGAGCATACTGTGAGAGAGAACATTGCACGGTTCCTCGAGAGTTCTTGAGTGTTTTTTGCTCTTAGTATTTGGTGGTTAGGTCACTGACTTGGGCGTTGGAGTGCGATCGGCCGCAGCGGCGCCGCTCTGTTCTTTTGCAGGTTCTTGAGGTGGACCGCGACGAAGGACGGAGGTAGAAGCGGTGCACACGTTGATCCAAGTTTGACGAGGCAAGATCCAACGTTCTGGTCAACAGGCAGGATCAGAAACATTCATCATTCCCTCTTCTTCCATTCATTCTGACTTTTCGTTTTTCCTCCATTTGCAGCTATCTCGCGATGGCTCGCTTGAAACAAACCGTACGTATCATTGCCTCATCTTCTGGTGCACAGCCTTCCGCGAGTGCGCCAGCTCCACCACCGCCTGTTGCCACCTCCTACCACGACAACGCCAGGGTCTATGACTGGGCCCCCCTGGCGTTGCTTGCCGAAACCTCTACCCTACTGCCCCAGGGCCACCTCACGTCCCTGCTGAGCCACAATCCCGATGAGCCTTCCTGCGCCATCAACAGAGAAAACGACTTTAACATCCAAATCCGCATTCCTCCACGAGGGATGCCCATCTGTGCGGACGATAGGGCCACCAATGGGGTGCCCTTCGTCTTCATCTACTCCGCCATCTTCAAAAGGTTGAAGTTGCGCCTCCCCTTCACCTTTTTCGAAAAGGAGCTGATGATGGAGTTGAACGTCGCGCCCTGCCAACTCCATCCAAATGCCTGGGCCTTCATCCGGGCATTTCAGATCCTCTGCACTTATTTCGGGCACAACGCCTCCGTGGATGTGTTCCTCTATTTCTTCGAGGCGAAGAATCCTGGGGACAGGTCCTGGGTTAGCCTGAACGGGGTTGCTAGACGGGTGCTCCTGGGCCTATACCAACAATCCTTCAAAGACTGGAAGGGCAGGTTCTACATGATATCTGCCACCCCACAAAGTCCAAATCTGCTCGAGGGGTATCCCCTCTACTGGGTTCCTGGGGTTGAATTCAAGAAGCCCAAAGACCTTGAAGTCATGGCCCCCTACGAGCGCGAGCTATGTGGGCTGTTCCTGGGGGCCAAGTACAACTCCGCTCAACTCATCAAAGATGAGTTCGATGTGTTGGCCCTGAAGAAGTACATAGGTAGCTCTTCTTCCACCTCTTAGGATACTTGCACCTTCTCATGCATGCTTTTATGTGTTTTGACTTATCTGCGTAACTTGAGCATCTAACTCTTCCTTTTCTCATCTGTGTAGATTCAATGTCGGGGAAAGACAGGAGGCTAGCCTTGCTGGAGCTTGCCAAGCGTCGGGGAACCAAGGGAACTGGCTCCTCTTCTTCTACCACTGAGCCCATTGCAGCCCCTCCTCTCTCGGTCGCGCCAGCTGAAGGCCCCGAGCAAGGGAGGAAAAGAAAAAGACTGGTGAAGGCTTCTACTTCACTTGCTGCTGCTGCTGCCTCAACTGAAGAGGAAAGCTCTGGCTCTCCTCTTATACACCGCTAGAGGAAAATGCCAGCGGTCGAGGGGGCTTCGTCTCTCCAGCCTGGGGAGATCGAGGTGGTGGAGGTAGAGGAAGGTTCACCCCCTCCTCCCTTTACTCAACCTGCCTCAGAGCCCACATGCCTTCCTTCTCCATGCCAACAGTTGCATCCAACTTCTCAACTGCCATCTTCCCCCCCAGCAGGCCAATCACCTGGTCCATCTGCTCATCCTGCTGGGGGTGCTTCTGCTCAACCTGGGGGTCCCCCACCACCACTGCCAATCTCCACTTCCACTGCTGAATGTGGTGGATCCAGCTCGCGCCCAAGCGCCTCTGGAGCCAGCCACGAGAACTTTAGCAGGGTCATCACCCTGGTTCGACAGCTCATTAGCAACCGGGAGCTCGTCGAATGGAACGGTGATGAGGTGGACATGCACCTAGCCAGGCAGATGGTGCTCTCTTTGGAGTTTTCCACCCAGCACCGCAAGCAAATAGCCCTGGAGAAGAGGGTGAAGGAGCTTGAGCACGACAAGGAGTCACTGCTAAGTGACTTCGAAGCTGCTCAAGAGTCTGTAGAGCTGATGCGGGGCATGGTGGAGAAAGCTAGGAGGGAGTACCTAGCGCAGGTCCAAGAGACCATCAAGACGGAGATCTTGATGGGGCAGACTGTGAGCTCTCTGGACTGCGCGGTGGTGGAGCTACGGGCCGAGACCTCCTCCCTACGCCAACTGAACTCTCAACTAGTGGGGGAGCTCGAGTCCACCAAAGAAGCGGCTGCTGCTGGAGAGAAAAAACTTGAGGAGGTGGCGGGCAAACTGTCTGAAGCCAAGGGCCAACTAGAAGAAGCTGCCTCCTCCCTTGCTGCCCTTACCACTGAGAGAGATGCTGCGGAGGCCTCAAAGCAAAAACTGGAGGCGGAGAAGGCTGATTTGATGAACGTGGGTGCTGATGCCCTTACTGACGGATTCGAGCTAACACTCGAGCAAGTCCGATGCGTTCTCCCAGACCTGGACCTCTCGCAGTTCAGCATCTATCACGAAGTGGTAGATGGGAAGCTGACCCCTCCTGCCCCTTAATCTCTTTTCTTTCTTGTAAACTTTTACTTCTGCACAACTTTTCTTAGTACTCAAAATTTGTATAAGACTTGGTTGTGAATATATACTCTCTACTTGTATAAGTTTCTTCTCTTGTATTTTTCTTGAGTTTCACTTTTCTTTATGCACACGACTAACTGTTAGCTAGCTTAGATTCAGCGCGATCTTAAGCTTTGTCTTTCCCTTCACACACGACTAAGTGTTAACCAGCTTGGGCCTAGTGCGATCTGCCTCCCTTGTTCTTGGCCTCTACTTGATCACGACTAGCTACTCCCTTAGCCTTGTGTTTAACAGTTCTTGTGCGCTGCTTTGCACCACTAACCAATCACTGACGACTCATCAGTGATCGTTCTTCGATCTTCACTTAGCTTCTCTGTCGCTCTAGCGCTAAGTGCATAGAGGATTTTGACATCGATCGCTTGAGGTGATGCCTCGTTTTGGGGAAAGAAAAGTGTTTCTTGCTAACCCCTCTTACTTTCCCCAAGGTCATCACCCTTCGGCGGATTGAGTCATTCATTCCCTGCCTCACTCCTGGGGTGAGGAGGGTTTCGGACTAAGAGCCTTACTGGGCCAATATTGGTGTATGCCAAGTGGGTGAGGACATTTGTCAAAATCTTTCCTTTCCCTCTCTTGGTCTTACTAGCACCCCTGGCTTTTCAAAACCTTAGTTGCTTGCGCTCACACCTGGGGTGAGGAAGACTTAGATCGGTGCCAGTACTTGCGCCTAGGGCAAGTAAGGCCTAACCGATCACCTGCACTTGCGCCTGGGGCAAGGAGGATTTTAACTTTAATACTTGCGCACACTTAATATGCTGGAAATTTTTCCTTTAATTGGGTGGCCTCGTTAAAAGCCCTCCTTAGGGAAAAGAGTACCCCCTTGTCTGTTCAACTGTTTCCACCACATACAAAGCATGTATCTTTTAGCGCGAGAACGCAACTACTTTACAACTTAACTGAAGTAAAATTTTAAATGGGTGGCGTTCCACGTTCTGGGGATTGCTCCTCCCTCCAGAGTTTCTAGCCGATAAGCTCCGTTCTCTAACGTCTCAACCACTCTGTACGGGCCTGTCCACTTTGGAGACAACTTGTTCTGCATGTCATTCTGATACGCCTTTCTCATCACCAGATCACCTTCCTGGAAGCTCCTGGGCCTCACCTTAGAGTTGTGCCTCCGCTCTACTCTTCTCTTTACGACTTCAGCACTGACTCTGGCTTCCTCTCGCACTTTGTCCAGCAGGTCGAGATTCACCTTCCGTTCTTCATTGGACTCTTCAGCAATGAAATTCAAAAATCTAGGGGAGCTCTCCTGTATTTCCACGGGAATCATGGCGTCTGTCCCATAGACAAGGCTGAAAGGTGTCTCATGGGTGCTGGACTGTGGGGTGGTATGATAAGACCATACAATTCTGGGGCCCTCCTCTGCCCAGCTTCCTTTGGCCTTGTCTAGTCTTCGCTTCAGCCCCCTAAGCAGTACTCGATTTGCCGACTCCACCTGCCCATTGGTTTGTGGGTGTTCCACTGAAGCGAAAACCTGTTGTATCTTTAACTCTTCACACATCTTCCTCAGCTGATCACTCGTGAACTGGGTGCCATTGTCGGAGACCAACCTCTTGGGTATTCCGAAGCGGCAGACGATGTTCTTCCAGACGAAGTGCTCGACTTTCTGTGCGGTGATGTGTGCGACTGGTTCTGCCTCCACCCACTTGGTGAAGTACTCAATGGCCACGATGAGAAACTTCATCTGCCTTACCGCCAGGGGAAAAGGTCCTAGGATGTCGATCCCCCATGTGTGGAATGGCCACGGGCTATGGATGGACCTCAACTCCTCAGGAGGTGCCTTGTGCCAGTCTGCGTGCAGTTGACACTGTTTGCAGCGCTGAGCAAACCTTACGCAGTCTTCCTTCAGCTTTGGCCAGTAGTACCCCGCGCGGAGTATCCTACTTGCCAAAGCGCGACCACCTACGTGGCTACCGCACACCCCCTCGTGTCGCTCAGACATGAGTCTAGTGCATTGCTCGCCGTGCACACAGATCTGCACAGGGTGAGAAAATCCAAATCTAAAGAGGTTTCCATCTATTAGAGTAAACTTACTTGAACTCCTCTTTATCCTTTTTGCCTCTGCCACGTCGAGTGGGAGTACACCATCTTCTAAGTACAACTGGTATGGCGTTATCCAGGTGTCGGGCTCCTTCTCCACGCGGACTTCCATTGACTCATCGGTCTTCGACGGTCGCGATCTCACCCTCGGTGCTCTCAGCGTTTCTTGAGTCAACGACCGATGACCAATCGTTAGACGCTCCATTGATTTGCACACATGGAATACCTGGTTGTCCGACACGAACGCTCGCGGTACCTTCAAGGTCTCCTGAATGACGGTCCTCTGCTTCCCCCCTTTGCCTGAGCTGGCCAGCTTGGCAAGCAGGTCTGCTCTGGCATTTTGCTCTCTTGGCACGTGTACCAATTCAAACTCGGTGAAGGACGTCTTTAGGAGCAGTACATACTCCAGGTAGGCTGCCATCTGGGGATCCTTTGCCTGGAACTCCCCTGTAACCTGCCCCGTGACCAGCAAAGAGTCACTTTTGGCCAGCAGGTTTCTTGCTCCCATTTCTCTTGCCAGCAACATTCCTGCGATCAGGGCTTCGTACTCCGCCTGATTGTTGCTGGCCTTGAAGGCAAAGCGGAGGGACTGCTCGATCAGTACCCCGTTTGGGCCTTCCAAAATGACTCCAGCGCCACTCCCCTGCTGATTAGAAGAACCGTCCACCGATAACACCCATCGGAAACCTAAGCCTTCTGCAGGTGTCGCGATCGACGACAGCTCGACTACAAAGTCCGTGAACACCTGCCCCTTGATCGGTCCTCGGGGCTCGTACTGAATGTCAAACTCTGACAACTCCACCGCCCACTTGACCATTCTGCCTGCTACATCAGGTTTCTTCAACACGTTTTGGATAGGCAAATCAGTCATCACCACCACTGTGAAGCAGTGGAAGTAATGCCTAAGTCTTCTGGCTGAAAACACCACCGCCAGGGCAGCCTTCTCGAGGGCCTGGTACCTTGTTTCAGGGCGTTGCAACACCTTACTCACGAAGTAAACAGGCCTCTGGGTCTGGTCTTGCTCTTGCACCAGGACTGAGCTGACTGCTCTCTCCGTCACAGCGAAATATAGACGAAGAGGGATGCCTACCTGAGGTTTTCGCAAGACTGGTGGGCTCGCCAGATACTCCTTCAGTTTGATGAAGGCCTCCTCGCACTCCTGTGTCCAAAGGAATCTGCTGTTGCGTTTGAGACACTGGAAGTATGGATGACCTTTCTCCCCCCCAGCGGACATAAACCGGGACAAGGCTGCCAAGCGACCGGTGAGCTGCTGCACCTCCTTCACCAGCATGGGCGAGAGCACCCTATCCATGAGACGCTGGTAGGTAGCCCCCGCGTTCTTTAACCCGAATGGCATGACCTTGTAGCAATAGCAAGACCGTTCCGTCATAAACGCGGTCTTGCACTCATCCATGGGGTGCATCTTGATCTGGTTATACCCCGAGAAAGCGTCCAAGAAGCTGAGTAATTTTCCCCCTGATGCGCTATCAAACAGGGCGTCTATACTGGGTAAGGGGTAAGAATCCTTGGGGCACGCCTTGTTGAGGTCAGTGAAATCCACGCACATTCTCCACTTGCCGCTTGCCTTCTGAACCAGCACCACATTCGCTAGCCAGTCGGGGTACTGGATCTCTCTGATGTGCCCTGCAGCAAGGAGCTTCTGCGCTTCGTCGTGGATCACCTTCCTCTTCCCTTCGTTGAATTTCCTTCGCCTTTGTCGCACAGGTCGAACCTTGGGATCCATCGACAGACGATGGCAAAGGAAATCGGGGTCGATTCCTGGCATGTCGGATGCTGACCATGCAAAGGCACCCATGTGCTTCTCAATCACACCAACGATCAGCCTTCGCTCTTCCTCAACGAGGGATCCCCCCAATTTGAACTTTTTCACCCCGATGTCCACTTCGACCCATCCTTCAGCTGGGTGGGGCCTTCTCTCACTGGCGATGACCGCCCTCGCGATCCCTGACTCGCGAGGAGCGATCGCGCCTTCCTCTTCTTCTTCAACTTGGGCTACCTGGGAGCCCCCCACCGCAGCATTCTCCATCCTCTGAGCGCCCTGTGTCTCCCTAACCACCGATCGCTCTTCGCGCGCACCTAGTGGTGGTGTCGTGGTGACGTGGCATACACTTCTCTTCTGCTTCAGGCTGTTCTCATAACAGCGTCTTGCCTCAGCCTGATCCGACTTGATGGTTATTACGGTCCCCTCCATCGACGGCAGCTTCAACTTCATGTGCCTTGTCGACGGTATTGCGCCCAACCTATTAAGTGTTGGCCTCCCCAACAAGACGTTGTACGCAGAAGGGGCGTTCATCACCAAGTACTTTATCCTTTCTGTGCGGGCTGTCGTCCCATCAGTGAACGTTGTCCTCAGCTCAATGTATCCCCGCACTTCTACCTGATCTCCCGCAAAGCCGTAAAGACACCCGGTATACAGCCTCAGTTGATCAGGGGACAACTCCAACTTGTTAAAGGTTGGCCAGAACATGACGTCTGCCGAGCTTCCTTGATCTACGAGCACTCGGTGCACTCGTCTTCCAGCCGTGATGAGGGAGATGACCACAGGGTCGTTGTCGTGTGGGACAACGTCCCGTAGATCAGCTTTCCTGAAGACAATATCTACTTCAGGGTAATGGCTCTCATTTACCGCATCTACCGCCATAACCGACCGAGCGTACCTCCTTCTCTGTGACGCTGTGCATCCCCCACCAGAGAAGCCTCCCGCGATTGTTTGCACTTCCCCATGTACAGGGACTTCATGCTGCTGTTCTCCGGTCTGGGATCCCGACGCGCGATCACCCTGCGGCTCACGCAGGTAATCTGCTAGGAACCCAGACTTCACCAACTCTGCCAGTTGATGACCCAACGCCAAACAGGAGTGAAGTGTGTGGCCAAAGGCCTGGTGAAACTCACACCACTCATTCTTCTTTCTACCAAGTACCTTGTCAGTTTTCTCCGGTACGCGTAGTCTTGCTGCTACAGCAGGAAGGGCGATGAGGTCCGCCAATCCCACCATGAAGTTGTATCTTGGGGGTGCGTTATTCTCCCTCGCACGCCCCCTGCTCTGCTCTTTGCCTGGCGCATAGGGACGAGGTTTTTCCCGCACCTTTTTCCCCTCCTTGGCCTCATGCACCCTTGCTTGTTGTGGTTTTCCTTGCCCTCCACGCGGTCTTGGTGGTGCAGCACTTCCCCTCTTCTCAGAAACCTCTGTTTTTGCCACTATGTGCGCCACCGCACGTCGTCGGATCTCTGCAAAGGTGCTGGGATGGCTCCTGATGAGAGACTCGCTGAAGGGGCCAGGCAGCACTCCCTTCTTAAACGCGTGCACCAGCATATCTTCATCTTTGCTGGGCAGTCTAACCACTTGTGCTCCGAAGCGGTTGAGGTAGTCTTTCAGCAACTCACCTTGGTACTGACGCACGTCGAACAAGTCGTATGACACCACTGCAGGTGCTTTGTTGACGATATATTGCTCAGTGAAGAGCTTTGAAAACTGAGAGAAAGACGTGATATGCCCTTCTAGTAAACTCACGAACCACTCCATGGCGATTCCGCTCAGTGTACTCATGAACATTTTGCAGTACACAGCGTCTGAGCCCCCAGACAACATCATCTGGGTGTGGAACGCCGCCAGATGCGCCTCCGGGTCTTCTACCCCCTTGAACGACGCCTTCACCCCCACCAGGTTGGGAGGCACCATGGTTCCCATGATTTCAGGGGAGACTGGCATGGGGAACGCTCTTGGAGGTGATGACTGCCTAGACACCCTTTCGTCAACCACGTGTTCCCTCTGCGCCTGCAACGTCCTCCTCAACTCTTCATTGACGCGATTAAGCTCGTCGTTCCTGCTTTGCGACGCGGCCAACTCCGTCTGCATCCTTTCTTGTTCAGCTTTTGACGCTGCGGCGTTATCCTGCAGCGTGCGCACCATTTCCAGGACCTGCGCCATTGTCACAGCTCCTTCGTCAGCAGATGGCGCAGGTGATGCTTGTCTATTTCTTGGCATCTTTCCCTATCAAAGAAGTTGGTAAAACTCTGGTAAGCTTCAAAACTGTGGTGTATATGGGACCACGATTCACTCGAGCCCCACGGTGGGCGCCAAATGATCCTGCCGGCAACTCGAACGTGGAGGAATCGCTTTGTAGCACTCTCTGTCCCGTCTACGCGACTGCGTTCTCTGCAGAGTCACCCTCAGAACCTTCTCTTGAATCTCCAAACGTGACCTGCAAAACACACAGACGGAACCTCTAGCGGCCGTTTGCACTCCGACGATCAAGTTAGTCCACAGAACCACCAAATGAGAAAACTAGTAGCGTGTGTGAAAACTCTTGCTCTCTAATTTTTTCGTCCTCTCCTCAATCTCTCCCTGATTCTCTTTTATGTCCCTCTCTCTGCCTCTGAGCATAACAGAATTCTGTTATGCTTTTCTGGCATGTGTCAGAACCCTGTTATGCTTTTCTGAGACAGTGTACCTGCAGAATCAGTAGAGTGTGGGTGTCTGTGCGTGTCCGCGCGTCTCTGCGCTTGGCTGCGCTTGTCTGTACCTGTCTGTACCTTTAGTGGTACGGAGTGCACCTTTATCTGGTCCGCACCCCTCTCAGATGATGACACGTGGAGGCATGCGACTCGCATCTAACCACACACGTGTCACTTACTGGAAGGGCTCCAGCGCTTCTCTTTGCGTGCTAAGTTATTCCCTTGTGGAGTAACTTAGCATATTTCTTTTATCTGGGTAAATCGCATACTCTCAGGAGAATGCCAGGTGTGGCCGGTCTAGGCACACTCACCAAGCGTTGCTCTCTGCGTAGACGACTTACCCTTCATGCACGTAATGGGTTGAGGGAGTCACCAATCACTGATCGGTTTACTAGCTCCCTCTGGCCACTCTCGTGCGCGATTCCCTGAGATGTGCTCATGCGAGGTCCATGTATAACGCTCTCGCCGGGAACCTCAGTCCCAGTTTAACTGCGTGTAACACGAGACCCCGATGACAATGCACACGATGACTGATCAGTGCTCTATTTGCTTCTCGCGTTCTGCCCCCAGGCGTTAGTCTGAGAACTGGTCTGTTGGTGGCCACTTGGCTACTGACCACCGATCACCGTTCTGGATGATCTGTCCCCTGACCTCTCTGCCGCCTGATCTGTCGGTGGTCACTTGGTTACTGACCCCCGATCACCGCTCTTGGCGATCGCCTCCCTGGTCTCTCTATCACCTGGTCCACGTGTCACCCTGCGAGTGGTCCACGTGGTTCTCTGCTGCTGACGTCATCGACTACCGATGACCGATCGGATCAGTATCAGAGCAAGGTTCTTGAAAGTTACTCAAGTTCATTTCTGTTGTTTTAAATGTTTTGATGGCTGATAAAATGCCCTTTGGGGAAGGTGCTTCAATAAACAGGCCACCTCTGTTTTGTGGAGTTAATTACCAATTTTGGAAAGTGAGAATGAAAATTTTTATACACTCAACTTATAAAGGCATTTGGGAGTCAATTGAAAATGGTCTTTTTGTACCTCAAGTTAAGAAAGATTATGTTTTAGTTGATAAACCTTCATCTGAGTGGACTAAGGCAGAAAGTAAGAAAGTTAAATATTATTGGTTAGCCAAGAATATTATAACATCTGCTCTAAGATGTGATGAGTTTTTGAAGATTTCACAATGCAGCTCGGCTAAGGAGATGTGGGACATCTTAGAAGTCACACATGAAGGCACAACTAATGTGAAGAGAGCTAGGAAGCATGCTCTAATTCAAGAGTATGAACTCTTCAGAATGCAAAAGGGAGAATCCATATGTGATGTGCATAAGAGGTTTTCTCACATTGTGAATCATCTTATGAGTCTTGGTAAGAAGTTTGATGAAGAAGAGCTTAACATCAAGGTACTGAAGTGTCTTGATAGAACATGGCAGCCAAAGGTTACTACCATTTCTGAATCAAAGGATCTCACCTCAATGACTGTAGCATCTATTTTCGGTAAACTAAGAGAACATGAAATTGAGATTCAAAGGCTTGCTGTTCAAGAAAGTGAAGACAAGTATAACAAGAGCATAACACTTAAAGCTAGCAAACAACAATCAGTTTCTAGTGAAAGTGAAGAAGAGAACATAAGTTTGTTATCAAGAAAATTCAGCAAATTCTTGAGAAAGAGACAAGCTTCTAAAAGGTATGGTTCAAAGAAATCAAGTGAATTCAATTCTAAGAAGTATACTTCCTATAGTTGTGGTGAATAGGGTCATATCAAGTCTGAATGTCCAAACAATGAAGTCAAAGAAAAGGGAGACTTCAAAAGGGAGAAAAAGGGAAAAACTAAGAAAGCATATATAGCATGGGATGACAATGATGTCTCATCCTCAAGTTCTTCGGAAAATGAGGAAGCTAATCTTTGCCTTCTAGCATCAGTAACAAGTAGCATGGATTCTACTTCAACAAGTAAAGGTATTGTAAGGACTGAGAAAAATAGTCTTAGAGTAGAAATGGTACAATTAAAATGACACCTGAGTATTTTATTATTAAAGTGAAAAAGCTATATAAATAGAAAATTAGTTATTCAGGTTTCATTTTAAAAGAACCACCATCTCTCTAGTGTTAGAATATATGGCTTTAAACTAGAGGGGGGATGAATTGTTTAAAGAGAGTTTCTGCAACTTTTTTAGCTTTGAATGAAATAACTTCGAGAAAACCTTGATTAAGAAATCAGTTTTTCAAAACATAAAGCAAAAAGCACAACACTAGTAAAAACAATCGGTTGTTTTACCGAAACAATCAGTTGTTTATACCAGTTATCAAATAACAAAACTGAATTTAAAGAGTTAGGGATAGAGAGATTGCACACAGATGTTTATACTGGTTCACTCCAAATCCAGAGCTACATCCAGTCTTCTCAGAAACCCTGAGGAAATCCACTAAGCAACCACAACTTTATCACTTACACCACTACCAAGAAAGTGACCTTGAACACCTCAAGACACACACTCTTCTTGGCCAACACACCAATACTAAGATTGCTGATCTTGATTCCTGATCCTGCCTGTTGACCGGAGCGCTGGAGAATGCCTCGTCAAAGGATCGACGTGCGCGCCGCTTCTCACTTCCGTTCCTCCTCTGGATCTATCTCAAGAACCTGCAAAGAAACGATACGGCACCGCTGCGGCCGATCGCACTCCGACGCTCAAGTCAGTGACGGTATCACCAAATACTAAGAACTGGAACCGTGCAAATCTCTCTCACTAACAGCTCTGTCACTCGCAAGCGTAAAGTGTATGAACTGAACGTGCGTACCTTAGAAAATCTGTTAGGAACTCTTATATACCTGGTAGCTTTCTCTCTCCTGGCAGTTACAGGCTTGGACACGTGGCCTGCATCCAACCGTACACGTGCCATCATCTGGAGGCTCACTGACTTGACGCTGCTTCTACTCTCTTTTTGGCTAAGTTACCTATGCATGGTACTGCCCAATGCATAGCTAACTCAGGAGTGCGATCTCTACTGAAACTGGCGAGGTAGGGCTTTCATACACCTTCCCTGTGGTCTCGCCGGCCGCCTCCATAATCTGCTTCTCCTTTAACTTCGGCGATGTGCTTGTTCTGGCGATCTCCGGCTGCCTGGTCGCCTGAGTCTGTATCTGGCGATTTCGTCCTCAACCTGGCGATCGCCTATCGTTGGTGAGCTAGAGATCGAAACATGCCAACTTAACTATCGGCGACTACACGTGCCTCCCGACTTCCTTCCCAACTGTCAACCTGGCGCCTTGTCAACACGCTTACGCTGTAACAGGATGCCACGTCATCGCATCCGACCTCCAGGGCGGTACACAAGCCCCCCAGTCTTAAGCGAAGACCTGTCTAGCGAAAAGACTGAAGAAGCCTTCGTTAACACCGGTCTACGTGGCATGGGCGCAGAATTCCAAGCGGTAGTACTTTCTGCTGCTCTGACGCTCCACCAAACTCTTCGCGCATCCTTCGACACGTGGCTTTCATCAACGGCCATCTTCATCTGCCGTTAGCGCTTCCCAAAACCGTTCGAAAACCCTTAAACCCCTTACGCTCCTACTGTTCCATCACTTTCTTCACACTTGAATACACTCTCCCTCTCTTCTGCGAAAGCTCTCGACGTTCCTCGACGCTCTAGATCACCAACTCCCCTTAATATTCTCCCGATCATCGAAAGGTAACTACTTTCTCTCATCTGCTGTGTTTTCTCGCATTTTCACCGATTTGCATCATCCTATAACTGTCTGGTGCATACGTTGTGGGCTGTTTTTCCATTTCTCCTTCTGCGTGACTTAGGGCTTTGCCGATTGTCGCAACGAACTCACATTCGTTCGTCTTTCACCTTCCATTCATGATTGAGTCAGCCTTCGTAACCCTCCTGATCATTTTTCCTTCCTCCTTCGTTTGCAGTTGCTATCATGACTCGCACGAAGATCACCCCGAACCCCCCTCCGTCAGCGCGAAACCCTCCTTCTCAAGCACACGACTCTACGCAAGTTCGTGGTGCCCCCTCTTCGCAGGCTGTGAGGCCCGCGCCTTCTCAAACCACTCTGACCCAGGCGACTCCACCAATCGCTGGAGGAGCCCCCACCCCACTGCCAGACTTCAAGACGTTATACCCATGGGCTAACTCGACCCTCTTAAAGGAAACGTCGTCGGTGAACACCGCGGGAGCGGTTCTGCGATTGACCAATGGGGACGAGGCCTACCAATCATTCCACAAGGAGCACGATGAGAGAATGATGGTGCTGCCTTGTCCGACCACCCTGCCAGTGTGTGTAGATGACAAAGTGAGTGCCGATGGGCCCTTCTGCTTCGTCTACACCACTCTTTTCAAGAAAGTTAAACTCAGGTTCCCTCTCACTCGATTTGAGAGGGAACTCTTAACCGAGCTCAATATTGCTGCCGCCCAGCTTCACCCCAACAGCTGGGCGTTCGTCCGAGCTTTTGAGGTAACCTGTGCCCACCTGGGGTTGCCTGCGTCAGTGGACGTATTTTTGTTTCTGTTTGAGGCCAAACACCCAGGCGATCGCCTGTGGGTCAGTCTGAACGCCATTGCTGGAAGATCCATCTTCACCATCTTCCAGCAATCGTACAAGGATTGGAAGGGGAAGTTCATCCAGGTCCGTGCAAACGACAAAGACCCTTCCCTTCTCGACGGTTTCCCCTTGTACTGGGAGGACAAGGGGAAAAAGAGTCCAAGAGCTGCTTCAGGAGGCCCAGAAGTCCTGATAGCATGGGAGCTTTGGACAGAGACCTTTGTCTCTTCTGGAAGAGGGTGGCGGATGCCCACATAACGTTCTTGACCCCCACCCTGATTTCCTTCGAGTTCTTTGAGGACCAGTTGGAATTCCAAATAGGTTAGGACGCTACACCTTTGTCTTCACATTGCTTCTGATGTTGTTTCTGGGCGTCTTGTGCAATACACACAAGACTTTGGTTTTATCTTTCCTGCACATACCTGCTTTGCTGTCTTATTGTCTTGTGTACTTACTCCTTTCTCCTTTGAGCTAACATATGCACTTTCTTTTCATGCAGACACCATGTTGGGTAAGAACATGCTCGCCGATTTAAAGGCGCTCGCCCGCAACCACGGGTTGGCGACCGGCTCCCAGACGGTTCCCAACTCGGCGGTCGAGAAGGCCATTATCCAGGGGCGATCACCGCCTAAGGCGCCCGCCCAACGCAAGAAACTGGTCCTTAAGAGGCCAAAACGGAAAGCCCCCCAAGTTGTCCAAGAGGATGAGGAAGAGGACGACGAGGTCACGGAGGACGGTCTTGTCACAAAAAGGAAGAGGGTGGCACCACCTTCTCCCCCTGCCCCACCCCCTCTTCCAGCTTCAACACCACCGTCAACACCTGCCCCTCCTCCCTCATCGCCAACGCCAAGAGCCCCTTCACCACCAGTCCAAGCGGTTCCATTGGCCACTGCGCCACCTGCAACTGAGGCCCAAGAGCCAAACTTCTTAGAGGACCCCCCGAGCGCCTCTACTCCACATATATCAGCAGGAGGGGGCCCTCCATCCAACACCTCAGCTGCAGGAGTCATTCCAATCGGGGATGAGGTCGCTCACACCTCTCCAATCTTAATCACCGAGTCCCCGATTGCGTCGCCGCGCCAAGAAGCAAACACCGAAAATATTGCTAAGGAAGGCGGCGACGAGAACCCCCAACAAGCCCCCCTGGCGCCTCTCCAAGCTGCAAATCTTTCCCTCGAGGTGACGAGGATGTGGGAACCTCTGACCGCGAAACTCAAAACTATTGCAGAGGATATCCCATCAATCATAACAAGAGCTGTGGAGAGCTCCACCAGGCGGCTACAGGATGACATCTACAACCTCAAGACCGAGAACAGCACGATGAAGGTCGAGGTGGAAAAGGTGTCATTCAGCCTAACGCTCGCGGAGATGGAGCATTCTCGAGTAGAGGATGCCCTAAACACCGAGCTCAGGCTTGCGCGCAAGGAAGCTGTCGACCTGCGCCGCAAAGTCCACGAACTTGCCCAAGAAAAGGTCGAGCTTGAGAGCAGAATCGTGCCTCTGCGTACCAAGGCGAGCAACCTGGAGGCTCAAATTCAAGCCAATGCCGACAAGGTACAGAAGCTGGAGCAGAGGTCGATCGACCGCGAGAAGCTACTTGGGCAAGTAGAGAAGGCAAGAGACGACGCCATGGCCGATCTTTCCGAGGCAAACAAAGAGAAGGTGAGGATGGTTGCCGAGTTGGCCCAGGCTCAAACAGAATCTAAGAAGGTGGCTGATGACCTTCTTCAAGCTCAAGAGACCAACAAACAACTCCAGAAACAGGTCGAAGAGCTGGAGCAGCAGAACAAGGAGCTTAAGCAGCAAGTTGAAGGATTTCAAAAGCAAATCGAAGAACTTAAGCTAAGCTCTGCTCAGATTTTGGTTGCTGGGTTTGACGCCGCTCGAGAACAGTTTGCATGCCTCTTCCCTGATCTTGACCTTAGCATGGTGTCGTTAGACAACGAAGTGGTAGATGGGAAAGTCGTTCCCGCCGAGGGCTCAACCAACTCTACCCCATCTGCCTCTTTATGAATTCACTTGTATTTTATCTTGTAAAAACTCTCGCATATGTATTTTGAACAGCCATTTACTTCAATAGCAAAATTTGGATATGTCTTCTGACTTCTCTTGGGCGCTTTACTTTCTTTGTATGTTAACTCTGTTGCATTTAACTTAACGATTTCGCAAACATGACCTTTGGCGTAACCGCTTCGAGCCAATTCGAACTTAAGTAATAACCGCTTTAAACAACTTGTACTCCTGAGGCACTAACCTGATCGTAAGAAAAGTTCCAAGCAATGAACTGTAACTCAATCATTGGTTCAAACAACGTCCCACCCGTCCTGCTTTATCAAACAAGTCTTTCAACCTTCTCGCCGTGTTTGAACTTTCGCGATCACCTAGACCTCTTGGCAACACCAGCTTTCCTTAGCCTCAGGCTTTGGCAGTCATTTCTCTATCTGAGGCAGAAACGCCCTTTGGGACCTTCCTTTACCTCCCCTGAACCTCAGAGCTAAAGACTGGCTGGTTAGGCGTTCTCTTCAAACCTACCTTAGCCACCTTTCAAGCTTCTTCCACGCTCTTCGCCGTACCTGAACTCGTTCACGACGAGAAGGATTTCATCTTGCCTATACTCGCGCACAGGCGAGAAGATCTGTTAACTCGCCTGAACTCGCTCATCGGCGAGAAGGACTTTTACTCGCCTGAACTCGCTCATCGGCGAGAAGGACTTTTACTCGCCTGAACTCGCTCATCGGCGAGAAGGACTTTAAACGGCCTTAACTCGCTCGACGGCGAGAAGGACTTTGCCAGGTGCCTCAACTTGCCCAGGGTGTACATCTCCTCCCCCCTGGATGCACTGAGGACCTTTTCTTTCTCACGCCTGCACTCGCTCGACGGCGAGGAGGTCTTTGATGGGCCTTAGTTCGCACAACGGCGATAAGGACTTTATCCGGTGCCTCAACTTGCCCAGGGCGTACATCTCCTCCCCCCTGGATGCACTGAGGACCTTTCTTGCCTGCGCCCGCTCAACGGCGAGGAGGTCTTTAACTGGCCTCTACGTTGCCCCGGGAGTTACATCTTCTCGCTCCCAGAAACACGGAGGACTTTTTCTCTTTCTCGCCTGCACTCGCTCAACGGCGAGGAGGTCTTTAACTTGCCTCAAACGCGCGAGGGCGTTGAGGTCTTTCATCTGGTGCCTCCGATCGCCGAAAAACGATGAGGACTTTAAAACCTTAACTGGCGCCTCAAATCGCCGAAAAACGATGAGGACTTTAAAAACTTAACTGGTGCCTCTAATCGCCGAAAAACGATGAAGACTTTAAAACTTTAGAAAACATGCGACATATCCTTTCGTGCCTTAAATCATGTACAAATGACAAGGTCTTTCTTCGAAACTTTTGGAAATAACACATATGCAATCTGAAAACACCTTATACTTCGAAAACTCTTCTTTCATTGGGTGGCCTCATTAAAAACCCTCCTCAGGGAAAAAAGAGTGCCCCCTTAAAACTGTTTTTACAGAGACATTGCAATGTAATATTTGTGTTTGTCTTTACTTACAAAGCTCTTAGCTATAGTACAACTTCAGGTGTGTGGCGTTCCAGGTACGAGGAATCGCTCCTCCCTCCAACGTCTCCAAGCGATAGGCTCCGTTCCCGAGTGCCTCGGTGATTCTGAACGGTCCAGTCCACTTGGGTGATAGCTTGTTCTCCATCTCGTACTGGTGGGCCTTTCTCATCACCAGATTGCCTTCTCTAAACTGCCTTGGCATCACCTTTGAGTTGTACCTTCGCTCGACCCTTCTCTTCACCGCCTCAGCCTTCAGCCTTGCCTCCTCCCTGACTTCATCCAGCAGATCCAGGTTCAGCCTTCTCTCTTCATTCGAGTCTTCCTCCACAAAGTTCTGGAATCTCGGCGAGCTCTCCTGAATCTCGACTGGAATCATGGCATCACACCCATAGACCAAGCTAAACGGGGTCTCATGGGTTCCTGACTGCTCGGTGGTGTGGTATGCCCAAACTATTCGGGGTACCTCCTCAGCCCAACTTCCCTTGGCTTTCTCGAGCCTTCTCTTCAAACCTCTCAGCAATACCCGGTTAGCCGATTCCACCTGGCCATTAGTCTGAGGGTGCTCGACGGATGCAAACACTTGCTGAATTCCGACCCCTTCGCAAAGCTTCTTCAACAGGTGACTCGCAAACTGAGTCCCATTATCTGATACCAGGCGCTTAGGCACTCCAAACCGGCACACAATATTCTTCCATACGAAGCCTTCGATCTTGTGCGCGGTGATCTGGGCCACTGGTTCTGCTTCAATCCACTTGGTGAAAAACTCAATCGCCACCACCAAGTACTTCATCTGCCTGATCGCCAGTGGAAAAGGCCCCAGGATGTCGATTCCCCAAGTATGAAACGGCCAAGGGCTGTAGATCGACTTCAACTCCTCAGGAGGTGCCTTGTGCCAATCGGCGTGCTGCTGGCATTGTTTGCAGCACTGGGCGTACTTCTTGCAATCTTCTCTCATGGATGGCCAATAGTAGCCTGCACAGAGAGTCCTCGCGGCCAGAGCTCGACCCCCGACGTGACTTCCACATATTCCTTCGTGGAGCTCTGCCATAACTCTTGTGCACTTCTCGCCGTGTATACATTCCAGGAGTGGGTGAGTGAATCCAAACCTGTACAGATCGCCATCAATCAGTGTATACTTGTTGGAATTCTTCTTTACCTTCCTAGCTTCTGTTGGATCTAACGGGAGGAGACCATCCGCCAGGCACCGCTTGTACTGTGTTATCCACGTGTCTGGCTCATGGGTGGCGCAGACCTGTATCACGTCCACCTTCTCTCCTCGACATGCTCTAATCCTTGGCGATCTCAGAGTTTCTTGTGTCAAAGACTTATGGCTTCTCGCTGCTCTCTCCGTCGACCTGCTTATCTGAAGGACCAGGTGATCTGCTACAAATGCCCTCGGCGTCTTCAAAGTTTCTTGAATCACCGTCCTCTGCCTACCCCCCTTGCCTGAGCTGGCGAGCTTAGCAAGCAAGTCAGCTCGGGCATTCTGCTCTCGGGGCACATGCACCACTTCAAAAGAGGCAAAGGAACTCTTCAATTCCTGCACATACGCCAAGTAAGCCGCCATTTGTGGATCTTTAGCCTGGAACTCGCCTGTTACTTGCCCTGTGACTAGCAGCGAGTCACTCTTAGCCATCAGCACTCTGGCTCCCATTTCTTTAGCCAGCAGAATCCCGGCGATCAGCGCCTCATACTCTGCTTGATTGTTGCTGGCTTTGAAGGCGAATCTCAACGATTGTTCGATCAGCACGCCATTGGGTCCTTCCAATATGACTCCAGCACCGCTACCCTGCTGGTTTGACGATCCATCCACCGAGAGTACCCAACGGAAATCATCTCCTTCAACCCGCGTCGCCTCTGAAGAGAGCTCGACTACGAAATCTGCAAAGATTTGCCCTTTGATCGGTCCTCGAGGCTCATATTTAATGTCAAACTCGGACAACTCGACTGCCCACTTCACCATTCTTCCTGCAACGTCAGGTTTCTTCAAGACCTTCTGGATGGGCAGGTCAGTCATCACCAGTATTGTGAAACTGTGGAAATAGTGGCGCAACCTCCTCGCCGAAAACACCACCGCCAAAGCAGCCTTCTCCAGGGCCTGATATCTCGTTTCTGGGCCCTGCAACACCTTGCTCATGAAATAAATAGGCTTCTGAGCCTGATCCTGGTCTTGGGCGAGCACCGCACTCACCGCCCTCTCAGTCACAGCGAAATACAACCTGAGGGGGATTCCCGCCAGTGGCTTGCACAAAACCGGCGGGCTCGCCAAATATTCCTTCAGCTTGACGAAAGCTTCCTCGCACTCTTTCGTCCAAGCGAACTTGTTATTGCGCCGCAGACACTGGAAGTAGGGATGCCCCTTCTCTCCGCTCGCTGACACGAAGCGGGATAGGGCCGCCATCCGACCAGTCAGCTGCTGGACTTCTTTCACTGTAGTCGGGCTCCTCATTGCCAAGATGGCGGCACACTTGTCCGGGTTGGCCTCTATCCCCCTTTCAGTCAATAGAAAACCCAAAAATTTTCCAGCCTCCACGCCGAAAATGCATTTCTCCGGGTTGAGCTTCAACTTGAACTTGGCGATCGTCGTGAACAATTCTTCCAAGTCTGCAACGTGCTTGCTTTTCTCCTGCGAGGTCACGACCATGTCATCGACGTAAGCTTGCACGTTCCTTCCCAGCATCGGTGCAAGTACTCGATCCATCAGCCTCTGGTACGTGGCCCCCGCGTTCTTCAGCCCGAACGGCATCACCTTATAGCAGTAGCACGACCCCTCAGTCATGAAGGCTGTCTTTTCTTCATCCAGAGGATGCATCTTGATCTGATTATAGCCCGAGAAGGCGTCCAGGAAGCTCAGCAGCTTGCACCCTGCAGCACTATCAACCAGGGCATCAATGCTTGGTAAAGGATACGAATCCTTTGGGCAAGCCTTATTCAGGTCGGTGAAATCGACGCACATGCGCCATTTCCCGTTGCTCTTCTTTACCAGCACGACATTTGCCAGCCACTCAGGGTACTGGACTTCCCTGATGTGGCCTGCAGCGAGGAGTTTCTGGGTTTCATCCTTGATCGCCTGCCTCCTTTCTTCATTAAACTTCCTCCTTCTTTGCCGCACCGGTCTCACCATGTTGTCCATCGCCAGATGATGGCACAAGAAGTCGGGATCGATCCCGGGCATGTCCGAAGCAGACCAGGCAAACGCGTCCAGATGTCGTTCAATCACCTTGGCGATCTGGTCCTGGAGATCGACCTCCAGAGATCTTTCGAGCTTGAAAACCTTTCCCCCGATCTCCTTCTCGAGCCACCGCTCGACGGGTTTGGGCCTGGACTCTCTGGCGATCACCGCCTTGGTGATTCCGAGTTCCCTTGCTTCCTCCGGGCGATTCCGCGCCTCTTCCTCCTACAGGGCAGCATTCCTCTCCCCCAGCTCAGCATCTACCATCTCTACGTCCCTTCCAGCGGCCTCCTCCATTATCGGCGGTCTGGGCTTCACACCGGGCGGTGGGGTGGTTGTGACATAGCTCACTGATCTTTTATTTTTCAGGCTATTTTCATAGCACTTTTTCGCTTCCTTCTGATCAGACTTTATCGTGATTACCACCCCTTCCATGGACGGTAGCTTCACCTTCATGTGCCGAGTCGATGGAATTGCACATATCCTGTTGAGAGTGGGCCTTCCCAGCAGGATGTTGTATGCTGAAGGGGCGTTTACGATGAGGTACTTGATTTTCTCCGTCCTCGACCCAGCCTCATCGGTAAACGTGGTTCTCAGCTCGATGTACCCCCTGACCTCCACCTGGTCGCCAGCGAACCCGTACAAGCACCCTCCATAGGGCCTTAGCTGGTCAAGGGGCAACTCCAACTGCGTGAAAGTCGGCCAGAACATCACGTCTGCCGAACTTCCTTGGTCCACCAGAACTCGGTGGACCTTCCTCCCCGCCGTGATCAACGAAATAACAATGGGATCGTTGTCATGAGGCACAACGTCCTGAAGATCCTGCTTGGTGAACGTAATGTCCACTTCAGGCGAGTGATCTTCAAACATGTCTAATGACATCACCGATCGCGCGTACTTTTTCCTCTGCGACGCGGTGCATCCACCACCTGAGAAACCCCCTGCAATGGTGTGGATCTCCCCATGGATGGGCATCTCGTGTTACTGGGCTTCTCCCCCTGCCGGCTGGGAACTCGACGCTCCTCCGGTCCTTCTGTCCAGCAGATAGTCGTTTAGGAACCCGCTCTTAACCAGATCGTCGAGCTGGTACCCTAAAGACAAACACGAATCCAGGTTGTGGCCAAAGCACTGGTGGAACTCGCACCAGACATCCGGCTTCGACCCTAACACCTTGTCACCCACCTTCTCGGGCGCCTTCAACCTAGCAGATATGTTAGGGATAGCGATCAGGTCCGCTAGTCCCATGACAAATTTGTGCTTAGGCGGGCGATTGTATTCCCGGCGTGCTGGTTGTTGGCGTGCTGGCGGTTGGCGCGCTTGGCTTCTTCCCTTGTTTCTCCTATCGTAAGGATAGCGAGTCCTTTGATCCTTTCTGGCCGCCGCTGCTGTTTCCAGCACCCTCTGTGGCTGGATCCTGGTCTGGGCGCGTGGCCTGACGGGAGCCACACTGCCTCTCTTCTCGGCAACCTCACTCTCGTCGGCGATGTGGGCCACCGCAAGTCGCCTGACTTCAGCAAACGTCGCTGGATGAGCCCTGATCAAGGCTTCGCAGAATGGCCCTGGCTGCACGCCCTTCTTGAAGGCATAAACCAGCATCTCTTCATCCTTGGCCGGCGACCTGACCATCTGCGCTCCGAAGCGATTGAGGTAGTCTCTGAGGGACTCCCCGTGGTACTGCCTTATATCAAACAGGTCATAGGACACCCTGGACGGTGCCTTGTTCACAATGTACTGCTCGACAAAGATTTTCGAGAATTGCTGAAAATTAGTTATGTGGCCATTAGGCAGGCTCACAAACCACTCCATCGCCGTTCCCTGGAGCGTGCTCACGAACATCTTACAATAGACAGCATCCGACCCCCCTGACAGCATCATCTGTGTGTGGAACGTGGTCAGATGAGCCTCTGGATCTTCCACGCCAGTAAAAACAGCTTTAACCGGGACTACGCTCGTGGGAATTGGCGTATCGGTAATCGCCTGAACGAAAGGCATTGGGAAAACACGAGGCGGCGTCGACGGTGCCACCTCTTCAGCGGAAGAACGAACCAGCTGCTCCTGAAGAGCTCGACGTAGCTCTTCAGCTACTTTGCTGAGCTCCTCGTTCCTGGCGCGAGAGGCGACCAGGTCTTCATGTATCCTGGCCTGCTCGGCGCGCGAGGCTTCTACAGTGGCCTGCAATGAGCGCATCATTTCTGCCATCTGCGCCATGGTCATGGTGGCGTCGCCTTCAGCTGCGACGGGAGCCACGGGACTGGAACGATTGCTCCTCATCTTTCTCATCAACTTCAGCGAACCACAGAAATACAGCAAATAACACTTCAACCACGAACGAACTAGCGACCGATCGGAGAAGATTCAAGAAACTGCACAAGGACTTCAATAACACCGCGAACCTTTGAAGAAAATCGCGGCTTCACCAAAAACCACCGTCTCTCCGCGAACCAAACAACCACTCGAAAGCACTCGAATCCACCGATCGAAAAGCCAAACGAACGGTTTGAAACACAAACTTCACCGAACGAAACTCAGAGAAACCAAGAACGACGGTTGCACCAGCACACAACCGCGCAGAAAACCTCGAAAACCTCCACAAACTCACGCTGTGGATGGGAGCACGTTTTACACGGCCCCACGGTGGGCGCCTGATGATCCTGCCTGTTGACCGGAGCGCTGGCGAATGCCTCGTCAAAGGATCGACGTGCGCGCCGCTTCTCACTTCCGTTCCTCCTCTGGATCTATCTCAAGTCAGTGACGGTATCACCAAATACTAAGAACTGGAACCGTGCAAATCTCTCTCACTAACAGCTCTGTCACTCGCAAGCGTAAAGTGTATGAACTGAACGTGCGTACCTTAGAAAATCTGTTAGGAACTCTTATATACCTGGTGGCTTTCTCTCTCCTGGCAGTTACAGGCTTGGACACGTGGCCTGCATCCAACCGTACACGTGCCATCATCTGGAGGCTCACTGACTTGACGCTGCTTCTACTCTCTTTTTGGCTAAGTTACCTATGCATGGTACTGCCCAGTGCATAGCTAACTCAGGAGTGCGATCTCTACTGAAACTGGCGAGGTAGGGCTTTCATACACCTTCCCTGTGGTCTCGCCGGCCGCCTCCATAATCTGCTTCTCCTTTAACTTCGGCGATGTGCTTGTTCTGGCGATCTCCGGCTGCCTGGTCGCCTGAGTCTGTATCTGGCGATTTCGTCCTC
The DNA here is from genome assembly GCF_000499845.2 of Phaseolus vulgaris. Classification (NCBI taxonomy): domain Eukaryota; kingdom Viridiplantae; phylum Streptophyta; class Magnoliopsida; order Fabales; family Fabaceae; genus Phaseolus; species Phaseolus vulgaris. The sequence goes on from NC_023752.2 coordinate 19,852,429, forward strand.
AACCTGGCGATCGCCTATCGTTGGTGAGCTAGAGATCGAAACACGCCAACTTAACTATCGGCGACTACACGTGCCTCCCGACTTCCTTCCCAACTGTCAACCTGGCGCCTTGTCAACACGCTTATGCTGTAACAGGATGCCACGTCATCGCATCCGACCTCCAGGGCGGTACAATTCCCTCAAGAACACACAGCCAATCTCAGCAAACATAAACGAAACTTGTTCAACAGAGTACAAGGATTACACTTGTTACAGAAGATAATCTGAAATCAATACAAGCAGAATCCTATTCCACACACTTTGATCAATCACAAACTCTAAGCAATCTCAGCTCTTTGAAAAACTCAAAAACCGTATTCAAAATCATGTTACTCAAATCTGTTTTTCTGAATATATTCAAAGATGTTATTTGTTATCAAATCTTAACAAACTCTTAAATTGCATTTAATGATTGGTCAAAGCATTTAATGATTGGAGCGTAAGCAGTTAAATCATTTAAAGCTCAGTCAAAGATAAAATAGTTTTTCTGTTATGGTCCCAAAACAAACAATCGGTTGTTTCCTCGAATCAATCGGTTGTTTTCGTTCTAACAGTTCAACCATTTGAAAAACAGTTTTCAATCTTTTCTCAAAACATCTAAGTATAAACAATCGGTTGTTTCGACAAAACAATCGGTTGTTTTAACTTTGTGTACCGACCAGGTCATCGGGTGTGACGACGTGTTTAGTAAGTGACTACGTGGGGCATGCTCAGCAGGGCACGTGGACAAGAGAAAAGATGAATGGTCCGGGAGTGAGCATTGTCGCCGTTTGTGGAAGCGGCGTTCTGCAGTGTACATGGTCGGTTGTCGCCAGGTTTTCATGACATCGCCGTGTTAGATCATGGAAGATCAGGTGGTCTCACATCGCCACAAGAAGCACATCGCCGGGTTTCCCAGTAAACTTAGTTGAAGCTGTTGGAGGTTCAGGCGGGTAAGTCCAAGTGTGTAAGTTCAGTAAAGATGATTGGTACGTCAGCATGGAGTGTGAAGGTCGAGTGAGTTGGAGGAAACAGCTTGTCCATCGACGACGAGATTCCCAGAGTGGATATTCGTCGATGGCGAGGTTTCCTCAGCTAGAACATGCATGGCGTAGCAATGAGGAGGGTGGCACTTGCGACGAGCGATATCACAGAGACGGTGTACTTTGTTGCATCCGATACTCGCCTTGTCGAGTGGTGTTCCAGAGCGTATTACGTGGCTAGATTACTCCTTGAATAGGAGGCTTGGCTGCGCGATTGGTTACTACATAGAAATGATGCTCAAGTTACCCCAACCCAGATGATGACACGTGTAGGGTTGGGTACTACCAGTTACCCCAACCCAGATGACGACACGTGTAGGGTTGGATGCTACATAGAAATGACGTTCAAGTTATCCTAGCTCAGATGATGACACGTGTAGGGCTGGGTACTACCTGCTACCCCAGCCCAGATGGTGACACGTGCAGGGTTGGATGCGAGCCACACGTCCAAAGCGTAACTGCCTGGAGAGAGAACAAACCTAGCTATAAAGGTAAACTTAACAAAATTTGCAGAGGTACGTTCATTACGACTCATTGTTTTGGGTTGAGTGCACTTTAGTACAGTTCTACAGATTATAGTTTTCTCTCAGTTTTTGGGTGTTCTTGTTACTGACTTGAGCGTCAGAGTGCCACCGGCCACAGAGGCGTCATCTTCTGTTTTCAGGTTCTCAGTGAGGCAATCTGTGGTGTGGACTTGAAGGGGACGTGGTGTCAAAGCTGGTGAGGAAAGATCGTGACGAGGCATCGTTCTTGCGCTTGGTCAACCAGAAGGATCATCTGGCGCCCACCGTGGGGCCGTATAAAAGGTGATTCCCAACCACAGTTCGAGTTTGTTGAAGTTTTGGTGTTTTCTGTTCGACTGCTTGCTGTCACAGTCGGTTTTCTAGAGTTTTCACCGTTCGTTTGGAGTTTCTTTGAGTTGTTGAGTTTGCTGAGGAAGGATGAGGACAACGCGATCTTGTTCAGTCGCACTGTCAACCGAAGAGGAAGTTGTGTCTATGACGCAGGTGATGGAGATGATGAGAACTGTTCCGTCCGGTTGACCTGGGACGTCTTTGTGCGCCACCTCACCCGTCTGCTAGGGACTCCTTCCCACTGGTTACCTGTGGATTCCTGCAAAGAAGGACAAAAGGGCGCCCTAGCGGCTGTTTGCACTCCGACGCTCAAGTCAGCCAGCAAGAAACACCAAAAACTCTGCACCTCCGTATCGGAGCACCGTGAAGGGTACTCTGAAGGTGGTTAAATGAACTGTGTCTAGTGTATATTTTCTCGTTCTGGCAAAAATCTTTCCCTAGTCCCTTGTGCGTAACCTCAAGCCTCGAGCAAGCAACTAGAGTGTTTCTGGAAAATTTGCCAAAAGTTCGAACCCCGTTTCCAACATTCAAAGCGCTATTTAAGCTACTCCCGCATTCAAAGCGCCTTAAAGCGCATTTAATTATAAAACGTAGTGCATTTAAGACGTTTAAACCGCTTGGGAGCATTTATAGTACCTTAAACGCTCGAAACGGAAACTGTATTAAATAACCTTAACTACCTTGTACCTGACAAAATGGCGTTTCTAATCTGACCTGGCTGTTGTATACGTGGAGGGCCTCACAGCGCCGTGACCCCATCTGAGGGTATCTCCTCGTGTGAGTCCTCCTACCTGGGAGTGCATCTGCGCTAGAGGTGACTTTTTGGGTGCCAACTCATGCCCCCAAACATCTAGTCACTTACTTTGAGAGCGTATCTGCCTTCCTCTCGTGCCCTGCACCGGGCTACCATGGGCGTTACCCTCCTCTTGAGTCGTATCTATCCCAAGGGCGTCTTTGGGGCGGCAGGGGCACTTCACAAGTTAGGCTGCCCTACACTGGCGCTATCGCTATGGCCTTGAAGCCACTTTTCTCTTCTCTTTATTACTACCCTGGATTATCGGGATTTGAGGCCTTCCCACGGCGTCGCTCCCTCCATGGTCTTTCCTACCCATGGGTATCGGGGAGCCACACTGTGATCACCTCGCCTTTGTCAACATTTGACCTTGGCGACGCCCTAGTTGGGCGACGCCATAACTGGGCGATGCCCTAACTAGGCGACGCCTTGACCTTGGCGACGCTTCCTCGTTGCGACGCTGGCACTTGGCGTCTCTTCACCTAGGCGACGCCTTATGTTGACTTTGACCCCCGACGTTGACTTTGACCTTTGACTTTGTCAACGCTCGGGTACGGGACGGTACACAAGCCCCCCAGTCTTAAGCTGAAGACTTGTCTTCAGCGCAAAGACTAAGGCCTCGCCCACGCCGTCCACGTGTCACCCTGGTGACGTGTCATTCCCTGCTGACTCAACACTTCTCGAATTATTGACGTGACACTCTCTGAACCATAGGGGTGCCCTTAATGGTGATTGGACATCTTCTGTAGCGGGGAAAGTAACACCTTTTGCGGCCACGCTTAATCGCGTGCCACGTGGCTCATCACACGGCCAGCCTCTAGAGTCCCTTGCGCTTCCCTTGAGCGCTCAATCCTTTGACGCGCGACACGATCACACGGTCCCCAATTAGCGCCTCTTGGGTTGCAAATGTAACGTTCAAGTTACCCAAAACCCCGCGCTCACACCACTGTTCCATCCATTCTCTCTGCATTTCTGCACTGTTCATCGCCTTCGAGCCCTTTCTCTGCAATCACTGCTCTTTCCTTCGCGCTTTGCTTCCCTCCACACCTCGACATCAAAGGTATGATTTTTCCATCTCCATGACTCTTCTTCTTCGTTGCACTGCTTCGCTGCGTATTGAACTGCCTGGGACTGTTTATGTTTCTGCATTTTTGTGTTCTTCCGCTCCTCCGTTCTTCTCCGTTCTCTTCCCCTCCTTTCTGGGTTTCCTCGCGTGGGTGGCATCTTTCTAGGGTTTTGTTCCCTTTTCTGCCTTGGCATCGCTTGTTAAAACCCTTTTCCTTTCTTCTTTCTCCAGCTATTTATCCGCATCATGGGGCGCCCGGAAACAAAGTCCAGTTCTCCCCCAAGGACCAACTATAAAGCCTTCTACACATGTGCTCCTGACAAGCTTTTAAACGAATGCACCACTCTGACGACCATGCAGGACTTGGAGAACCATCGCGGTGATCCCCACTTGTACAATTTTAACGCCTTCTGCCGCACCCATGATGCACATATTTCCGTTCGTCCCGGCAGACCTGGGGAACCTGTTTGTGTGGATGACAGACCCAGGAAAGGGAACCCTTTCTTCTTCATGTATCAAACGGTATTTAAACGCATCGGGGTGTGCCTTCCGTTCACGCCCTTTGAGAGGGAACTTCTTACAGAGATCAACACAGCCCCGACCCAGCTACACCCCAACAGCTGGGCATTCGTTCGGGCCTTCCAAATTCTTTGCGGATATCTAGGCATCCTCCCCTCTGTGGATGTCTTCTTACATTTCTTCGAGGTGAAGAAACAGAGGAAAAGCTTTTGGGTGAGCTTCTCCGGGATCGCGAGTAGGATCCTCCTTTCTCTCTTCCAGAACTCGTACAAAGGCTGGAAGGGAAAATTCTTAAGGGTGTGCTGCGCCAAGCACGACCCCACAGCCTTGGACGGCTTCCCTCTGTATTGGACAGAGCACCCCAAGCTGCTCAAGGCCAAGGCCCTGGGTGAACTATCCCCTGCTGATAGGGAGGTATGCAAGGCCTTGGTTGGCCTGGGGATCATCTTCGACACGCTGAAACTCATCGCGAGCGAATACAACGCCCATTCCCTGACCACATACTTTGGTAGGAAGACTCCTCTCGTATTGTTTTCTGTTATCCGTATTTTACTGCATCATGCTTGCTCCATTGGTACCTTCCACCTGTTTTCCTTTGTGCTAAGTGCCTTACGTCTCGTTCATCTGCGCGCTTTGTGAGTTTCTATAACTGCTTTGGCCTTAACTTCTGCTATTGGGTTTGTCTAAATGTAGGATCAGTGATGGACGCTTCCAAGAGGATGGTTTTAGCGAAAGCGATGAAGGCTGCTCGTGCCGCCAAGGCTGGCGCCTCCTCCGCCCCTGCTGCTGACCCAAAAAACTCTTCATTAACCTTGCCCTTACCGCCACCAACCACTATCGAAGCCCCACTAGGCCCATCTTCACCATCCTCACATAGCCTCGAGGCGCTTCAAACACCCAGCTCTCCTCCGCCCATCGCCGCCGTCCCTCTGGCTGTGGCTTCATCACCGGCTCCAACCCCCCTTGACAAAGGAAAACGGGTCTTGGAGATCATATCCGATGATGAGGACTCTGATGGCGTGGCGCCCTTCAAGAGGAGGAAGGCTGCGAGGGTTCCCACCCTACCAGCGGCGTCACCCCAGGGAGGGGATTCCTTCAGGGATAACCCTCCAAGCGCTACTTCTCTTCCTCCCACAATGGTCCAAGAGGAAACAGGCGAAGGGGCCGAATCCGCTCCACCCCCGCCACCGGCTGAGGTCTCGGTTTCCCCCGCTTCCGTCGCCGCCGCCCCAGATCTTATTTCCATCCCTCCTCCAATTATGCACCTGATGAGGGGCTTCAGCGGGGGATCAATGCCAGAAGGTTCCGATAGGAGGGAGGGAATGCCTTTCTACTTGGGAGCCTTCTTGGCCGTGGCCCTTGACTCGCGTGCCCAAGCTAGAAATGCTGTCTTGCAGACACAAACCCTCCAGGCTCTGGAAGGAAGGGTGGCTGCTCTGGAGGAGGAAAATAAGACTCTGGGACGCCAAAACGAGGCCTACCAAGCCTCTTTGAAGTTGGCGCAAGAGGCCAAAGAGGAGGCTGAAAAGCAGTTGGGTGAGGCGATGGAGCTACAAACCGACTTCTACGCTCGGGAAGTCACCCTCCAAGTTCAGGTAACAAGCCTCCAAGACAAAGTAGAAGCTTACGAAGAAGTTCAAAAGGACTTGAAGGACCGATGCTATGAGCAAGCTGACGAGATGGAGCGGAAGGAGGGGGAGATGGCTACTCAGGCCAAGGCTTTGGGCCTTCTCCAGGTTGACCACGACAAACTACAAATCGAGGTCAGCCGGCTCCATGTGGAGAATGAGGCTTTGGAGAAACTGGTAGCTTCTGGGGACGCCACCATCGAGGAGTTGGAGAAGGACAAGAAAACCCTTATCCATGACTTGGCGGGCACCTTCGAGGAGGGGTTCAAAGAGGCTCTGGCCCAGACCGTCTGTGAGAACCCGGGAATTGACGTTTCCAACTGCGATTCCACCCATCACATCGTTGACGGGAAGGTCGTGCCTTTGGAGCTGGATGACTGAACCGCCGCCCTCAACCGCCACCTTACTCTTTGCGCTTTATACTTGTTTTTGTCCCCTCTTGATGAACTTGTAACTTCTTTGAACTATCGGTCTTTTCGTCACAACCATGGATGACAATTTTTGCACCTTTAAGTTATCGAATTCCGCCTGTATGATTTTACCTTCATTTTTCGCCTTCACGTGCTTTGATTGCATTGCCTGTACTCTGCCTGTTTCTTTCGCTGCGTTGGGCGACCCTGTATGATGAGAATCAAATAAAGGAGGCTTTTATTAATGGAGGAAGAGGACATCCACCCTCACATTTGAAGTTCTTCCTTCTAGTCTTCTGAAAATTAAAAGAAGACATAAAATAAAGATGAGGCCCAAGCCCAAAGCCCAAGAAGGCCAAAGCCCAAAGAGCCCAAGTCCATCCCATGAGGGGCAAGGCCAAGCTTTGAAATACTCTTGTATAGTTTTAGGAGGTGTGGTTATTAAATAAAGGTGTGTGAAAATGTTAAATAAAGTCACATTGTCCATGTGACTTAGGAGAGTGGTGTAGGTGTAGTTTTTGGGAGGTGTCATAGTAGAAAAAGGTCACACCTCCCATGTGACTTGTTTTTGGTGGGAATTTCAAATGAGTTTATTTGAAATTTCCCACTTATTTTTCAGCACCTTAGGCTATAAATAGAGGTGCTTCCTTTGTAAAATTCAGATTTGAATTCATCTAAAGAAACTATACTCAAAATTGGGTGAGCATTTGGAGAGCTTTTGAGCTTCTACTCTAGTCTTATCTTGAAGGACCATGGTTTCCTCAAGTGGCGGCTTGCACACTCATCTAGGAGCATCCATACTTCTAGTGGCGTGATCATCCAACCTATCTTCCATCTTCATGAGCATTCTCTTCTCCTTCCTTTCTTCTTCTTCAATTTTTTCATGTTGCCTTGAGTTTTGAGTTGATTTTGTTTCGGTTCCTTTAATTTTCCAGCACCTATTTTCTGTTTGTTTCTTAATTCTGTTCGGTACTTTTGTTTTTGATTCAATTCTGTTCGGTCTCTTCTTTTTATTTTCCTTTGTTGATTCAATTTGACAATATTTGGTTCATCCAAATGAGTTTGGGATTTGGTACTTGTTATTGGTGAGTTCTTGATTTTAGAACCATGATCCAACTTCTAAGAAAGTGCCTCTATATTTTCCAGCTCAAGGTGATTCCTCAAAGTGTCAAGAATCTTGTTCTATGTGGCTATTGGAATCACATCATGTGGTATCATGAGTCTTAGGTTCTTCTTGCCTAACGGAGCCGTATCGTCCATGGGGTGTCTCATACACCAAAGCGATCTGTCCCTTGATTCCTGGTGCCCGGCGCCCACGCCTAAGGAGAGGCCTGCTACAGCAGCGCCGTATCGTCCTCAAGGTGTCTAAAAACGCCGAGAGATGGGAAAGCTCGGAGCCCTCCAGGGGGTCGTTCCCTCCATGGTATTTCCTTCCCATGGGTGTCGGGGAACAACCCTGCCAGGGGTTCACTGGCGTTTGGCGATCTCGTCTCCCTCCACAGTCTTTCCTACCTGTGGATATCGGGGAGGCGACGCCGCTAGTAACTAGTTTCGACTTCTTCAATTTCATCTCCCCCCACAGTCTTTCTTACCTGTGGGTATTGGGGAGGTGACACTGCTGATACTTGGATTGGCGACGCCCGCAACGTCTTATGCTGGGGTCGCCTACTGCGCCTTTCCTAGCAACGCCTTGGGCGTCTCACGCTGGCGTCACCTTCTACGCCTTCCCTGGTGACGCCTTGGGCGTCAACTTTACCTTGGCATAGGCTTTAACCTTGGCCCTGGTCGACGCCTGGGGATAGCGAAGAGCTCAAGGTTTCGCCTGTGCTATCCACGTGGCGCCTCTCGTATGGGTGATGGGACGTTCAGCCACTTGACTTGGTCCTGACATTTTTTGTGCCTCTGACCCACTCTCGACGGCGTATCGTACCCTCGGGCATTCTGTCGATACGACGTTTTCTGAGTGTTAACCAGTGGTGCCAGGGTCATCCTCCCATCCTCTGCCACGTGGCTCGATCGTACGGTGCATCCATTTGCGTCGTTTGGCGCTCTAACCGCAATATTTAGTTCTTCAAAATCTTGAACCTGTCCTCATCATTTCTGCGCTTTTCATAACCTACTTGCACCCTTTCTCTTCTCGCAAAGAGTTCTTCCAGTGTTCGTTCCAACCAGCGTTTTACCCTTGCGTTACCAGCAGGCCACTCTCCTCCAAACCTCTCAGATTCTGTTCAGGCATGTCTTCTCGTGTTCCTCCCCCAAGGTTAACCCCAAGGACCTCTATACTTGGGCCTCGAGCGAGCTCCTTGACGAGTGCTCGTGCTTGCTTTCTACCCGGGCCATAAGGGAACACAAAGGGGATTCATGCTCCTATGATCACCGTGCCTTGCGAAGAGGCACGACGACGATATTGCTGTGCTCCCTTGCACTTTAGGGGAGCTAGTATGCGGAGACGAACGGGCCAACGACGGGGTCCTCTTCTTTTATTTCTATCAGGTGGTTTTCAAGACCATCGGCGTGCACCTGCCCTTCTCCAGGTTTGAGAGGGAACTGTTGACGGAGATCAATGTTGTTCTGGCCCAGTTATATCCCAAAAGCTGGGCTTTCGTCAAGGCTTTTGACATCCTTTTTGGTTTTCTGGGTTATGCACCCTCGGTTGATATCTTTCTTCACTTCTTTGAGGTGAAGTGGCAAAAGAATAACCTCTGGGTGACCCTCAGTAACGTTCCTGGCAGGGTTCTCCTGACCCCTTTCCAAAACTCCTTCACTGGGTGGAAGGGCAGGTTCTTCAAAATCTGTTGCTCTGATCTCGTTCCCTTCGCCCTAGATGGTTTTCCACTGTACTGGGTGAGGGAGACGAAGGCCCTCAAATCCAAACCCTTCAAGAAGCTAGCCCCGAATGACCAGGTGGTTTGCCGGATCCTTGCTGAGGCGGGAGGTTTCGACTCCGCCACCTTGATTAGTTTGGAGTTCAACGCTAGAACCCTAGAGAAGTATATATGTATGAGTTACTGCCCTAGAAACTTCCGCCTTTGGTGCTTTCTAACTGTGTGTGTTTTGCTTCATGGTGTCTCTGACACGTTCATCTCCCTTGGTGCAGGTTCAAAGATAAACCAAGAGCGGAGGTCACAACTTACCCGGGCTCTGCGGACTGAGAGCGGGGCTTCGTCTTCCTCCCGTGCCGACTCCGGCGACAACGTACCTGGACCTATTCGCATTACTCCCATTTATCTCGAACACTACTTGTAAATTTAACTCTACTATACCATGCTTGGTTTCCATAACGCCGCTTTACTTTTGCACACACCTCATATATTGCGCGTTTTTCCTCCGTCACGTTTCTTGGCGATGCCTGCGCTTGGGCGACGCCTTCTACCTTGGCGACGCTTCCTTTCTTGGCGACGCCTTCTCTTGGCGACGCTTTCTTCTTGGCGACGCCTTCTTCTTGGCGACGCTTCTCTTGGCGACGCCTTCTTCTTGGCGACGCCTTCTTTCTTGGCGACGCCTGTCACTGCTTCGAACGGAAAAAGGATAAAGACTAAAAACCGGTGCAAGGTTTTTCTCGAATCTTCTTTTTTTTCTTTTATTCGAGTGACCTCATTAAAAACCCCCGAAAGGGAAAAAGAGTGTCCCCTTCAATAGGATCGTTACATGGCTGCTTACATAAGTCAACTAAAATAAAACTTCAAGTTGGTTGCATTCCAGCTACGCGGGATGGGACCCCCCTCCAAGGTCTCTAAGTTGTATGAACCGTTGCCTTTAGCCTCAGTGATTCTGAAGGGCCCGGTCCACTTGGGAGACAGCTTATTCTCCAGCTCGTATGGATGAGCCTTCCTCATAACTAGGTCGCCAATCTGAAACTGTCGTGGCTTCACCTTAGAGCTGTATAGTCGCTCCACTCTTCTCTTTACTGCTTCAGCCTTTATTCTGGCCTCCTCCCTGGCTTCTTCTAGTAGGTCCAGGTTCACCCGCCTTTCTTCGTTGGATTCCTCCACCACAAAGTTTTGGAAACGTGGCGAGCTTTCATGTATTTCTACCGGGATCATCGCATCCGACCCATCCACTAAGCTGAAAGGCGTCTCCGTGGTAGAAGATTGGGGCGTGGTGTGGTATGCCCACATGATCCTTGGTACTTCCTCCGCCCACGCCCCTTTGGCCTTCTCTAGCCTTCTCTTTAGCCCCCTCAGCAAAACTCTATTTGCTGACTCTACTTGCCCGTTAGTCTGGGGGTGTTCGACTGATGCGAACACTTGCTTGATTCCTACCTCAGCACACAGGTTTCTCAACTTTTGACTGGCGAACTGGGTTCCATTATCGGATATCAGCCGCCTGGGTACGCCAAAACGACACACAATGTTCTTCCACACAAAGTGTTGCACCTTGTGCGCAGTGATCTGGGCCACGGGCTCCGCCTCTATCCACTTGGTGAAGTACTCGATGGCAACGATCAAGTACTTCATCTGCCTTATAACCAGTGGGAACGGACCTAGGATGTCGATCCCCCAGGTATGGAAAGGCCACGGGCTGTATATGGATCGCAGCTCTTCTGGCGACGCCTTATGCCAGTCGGCATGTTTTTGACATTGCTTACAACGCTGGGCGTGTCACACGCAATCTTCCTTCACTGTTGGCCAATAAAAACCTGCGCGTACCACCTTAGAGGCTAAGGATCTCCCCCCTACGTGGCTCCCACAAATGCCTTCGGGGAGCTCCGCCATTATTCGGGTACACTCGTCGCCGCTCACGCACGTTAAGATAGGGTGACTGAACCCGTGCCTGAACAACACTCCGTCCACCAGAGTGTATCTTGCGGCATTTCTCTTAACCTTCTTACCCTCTTCAGGCTCCACTGGAAGAGCCCCATCCTCCAAGTATCGTCTGTATGGCGTCATCCAGGTGTCTCCTTCGGCTAAGGCACATACCTGCATCTGCCTTCCTTCTTCGGGCATGTCCGCGTATGCGCTGACGCGGGGCGCCTTCAGCGTATCTTGGGTCAAAGAACGATGACTCCTTGGCCTCCCTCTTGCTGTACAAATCTGGAGGACATCCACCCTGTTATCTTCCACAAACTTACGCGGAGCTTTGAGCGTCTCTTGGATCACTGTCCTCTGTCTACCCCCCTTGCCTGAGCTGGCCAGCTTGGCAAGCAGGTCAGCTCTGGTATTCTGTTCTCTTGGGACATGTACTAGCTCCAGAGCGCTAAATGCTCCTCTCAACAGTTGCACGTATTGCAGATATGCCGCCATCTATGGGTCTTTCGCCTGAAACTCACCCGACACTTGCCCTCTAATCAGTTGGGAATCACTTTTTACCAAGAGGTTCTGCACGCCCATTTCTTTAGCTAGGAGCATTCCTGCAATCAGGGCTTCATATTCCACCTGATTATTACTTGCCCTGAAGGCGAAACGCAGAGCTTGCTCGATCAACACGCCATTCGGTCCCTCCAAGACTATTCCCGCACCATTTCCCTGCTGATTGGAGGAGCCATCAACCGAGAGTAACCACCGCGAGCCCGCCTCCACCTCTTGTTCACCTCCGGGCGAGAGTTCTGCTACAAAATCCGCGTATACTTGCCCTTTGATGGATCCTCTGGGCTCATACTAGATGTCGAATTCTGATAACTCCACCGCCCAGCGCACCATCCTTCCAGCTACGTCAGGCTTCTGCAGCACCTTCTGTATAGGGAGGTTCGTCATCACTACCACCGTAAAGCTGTGGAAGTAATGACGAAGGCTCCTGGCTGAAAACACCATCGCCAATGCTGCCTTCTCCAACGCCTGGTATCTCGTCTCCGCGCCTTGTAAGGCCTTGCTTACGAAATAGATGGGCCTTTGAATCTGGTCCTACTCCTGGACCAGCACTGAGCTGATAGCTCGCTCTGTCACTGTGAAGTACAGCCGGAGGGGCACATCCGCCATCGGTTTGCAGAGGACTGGTGGCGTCGCCAGGTATTCCTTCAACTTGATGAAAGTCGCTTCGCATTCGTCAGTCCATGCGAAACGACTATTTCTCTTGAGGCACTGGAAATATGGGTGCCCCTTCTCTCCTCCGGCAGAAACAAACCTTGAGAGCGCCGCCATCCGCCCCGTCAGCTGCTGTACTTCCTTTACTGACGTCAGGCATCGCATGGCAATAATTGCCGCGCATTTGTCGGGGTTCGCCTCTATTCCCCTCTCCATGAGCATGAAACCTAGGAACTTACCGGCTTCTACCCCGAAGACGCACTTCTCGGGGTTTAGTTTGAGGCGGTACTTGGATATAGTGACGAACAACTCCTCTAGATCCGCCACATGCTGTGCCCTATCCTTCAACGCCACTACCATATCATCCACGTAGGCGTACACATTCCTTCCTAACATGGGCGCTAGGACCTTGTCCATCAGCCTTTGGTAAGTGGCGCCCACGTTTTTCAACCCAAAAGGCATTACCTTGTAACAGTAACTGCAAGTCTCTATCATGAATGCGGTTTTGCTCTCGTCTTTCGGGTGCATTTTGATCTGGTTGTACCCCAAGAATGCATCCAGGAAGCTTAGCACCTTGCAGTCGGATGCGCTATCCACCAACGCGTCGATGCTGGGTAGTGGGTACGAGTCCTTCGGGCATGCCTTATTTAGGTCCGTGAAGTCCACGCACATCCTCCACTTTTCATTCGCCTTTTTCACCAGGACGACGTTGGCTACCCACTCAGGGTATTGGATCTCCCTGATGTGGTCGGCACTCAACAGCTTCTACGTTTCCTCCCTTACCCGTCAGAGTCAATGAGACCACGACGGGGAGAAAGAAGCCAGAGGCGAGACGCCCCTACGAGGCCAAAAAGCCCCAGCCCCGAGGCCCAGCAGGAGGCGGACGCCCCGCCAGAGAAAGAGCGAGACCGGCGAGGTACAACTTCGTGGTTGAGTTGAAGGATTTGATCGCCGTGCCCAACATAGCTGAGAGGCTGAGGCGACCGGCGAAGACCGACAAGGTGTTGGGGCCCCGTAAAGACTTTTGGTGCGAATTCCACGAGGCTTTCGGGCACCAAATTGATAATTGCCTGTCATTAGGCTACCAGCTAGATGAGCTGGTGAGGACTGGGTTTTTGAAAGATTATGTCGCAGATTCCACAACGACCACCACCTTGCCGCCGCCGGCAGATGAGCAAGCACACGAGATGCCTGTGCTTGGCGAGGTCCACACCATTGCTGGAGGTTTTTCCGGCGGAGGACCCACCGCCTCCCAGCAGAAGAAATACGCGAGGGGGGTGAATTCAATCGAGGAGAGGCTCTCGGGGGAGCCCTGGGAGTCAGATATTGTGTTCACACGAAGAGACCTCCGAGATGTGGTGCCCCACGACAACGATCCCGTTGTCATCTCAGTCGTCACAGCTGGAAGGAAGGTCCACAGAGTGCTTGTTTATCAAAGAAGCTCGGCAGACGTCATGTTTCTGTCGACCTTTAATAAGTTACGGTTGTCCCCCGATCTGCTGAGTCCCTATACGGGATGTTTGTTTGGGTTCGGGGATAACCAGGTAGAAGTCCGGGGGTACCTGGAGTTGAGGACTACGTTCACAGACGGAGAGGCCTCCCGTACCGAGAGCATCCGGTACCTCGTCGTGAACGCTAATTCTGCCTACAATATTTTGCTGGGCAGACCGGCGTTAAACCGTCTGAGCGCGGTGTCCTCCACCCGTCACATGAAGATGAAGCTGCCGGACCTCAGTGGCCGGGTGATAGTCATCAGGTCAGATCAGGAGGAGGCGAGGAAATGCTATGAAAACAGCCTGAAAACGAAGAGAGGCGTATTCATGGTGTATGAACGTCCGCCGAGCGCGGACGCGACGATGATTGAGGCGACGCCCGCTGGGCTGGCACTTGAAGAGGCCATAACGGAGAGGGCGATGCCCGAAGCAGATGTGCCAATGGAGGAAGGCCCTGACGACGCGGCGCCCATAGAAGAGGCGGCGCCCGTCGAAGATGATAGCAGGGAGCAGCCTGCAGCTAACGCCATAGAAAGGGAGATTGGCAGCAAAACTTTCAAGTTAGGAAGTTCGCTAAGCCCAGAAGAACAGGAAGGGGTGGCAGAAGTGATTTCACGCCACCTGGATGCCTTTGCATGGTCCGCCTCGGATATGCCAGGCATCGACCCCGATTTCCTGTGTCACCACCTCAGCATGGACGCCATGGTCCGCCCCGTGCGTCAGAGAAGGAGGAAGTTCAATGAGGAACGACAACAGGTGGTAAAAGACGAAACGCAGAAGCTGCTGAGTGCTGGCCACACTAGGGAGATCCAGTACCCTGAGTGGCTCGCCAACGTCGTCTTGGTGAGAAAGGCGAACGGAAAGTGGAGGATGTGCGTCGACTTCACGGACCTAAACAAGGCGTGCCCAAAGGATTCGTATCCGTTGCCCAGCATCGACGACTTGGTAGACAGTGCGTCCGGCAGGAAGGTGTTAAGTTTCCTAGACGCCTTTTCAGGGTACAACCAAATCAAGATGCACCCAAGAGACGAGAGCAAGACTGCATTCACGACGGAGACATGCAGCTATTGCTATAAGGTGATGCCCTTCGGGCTCAAAAATGCGGGCGCCACGTACCAGAGGCTAATGGACAAGGTCCTGGGGCCAATGCTTGGGAGGAACGTATACGCTTATGTAGACGACATGGTGGTGGCGTCGCAGAATAGAGTGCAGCACATGGCAGACCTGGAGGAGTTGTTCAATACAATATCCAAGTACCGCCTCAAGTTGAACCCCGAGAAGTGTGTTTTCGGGGTAGAGGCCGGTAAGTTCTTGGGTTGTTTGCTCACCGAGAGGGGGATAGAGGCGAACCCCGACAAATGTGCGGCTATTATCGCCATGCGGAGTCCGACATCGGTAAAAGAGGTGCAACAGTTGATAGGGCGGATGGCGGCGCTCTCGAGGTTTGTTTCCGCCGGCAGAGAAAAGGGGCACCCGTACTTCCAGTGCCTCAAGAAAAACAGTCGCTTTGCATGGACTGATGAATGCGAAGCAGCTTTCGTTAAGCTGAAGGAGTACCTGGCGACGCCACCGGTCCTCTGCAAGCCGGTAACGGGTGTGCCCCTCCGGTTGTATTTTACTGTAACGGAGCGGGCCATCAGTTCTGTGTTGGTCCAAGAGCAGGACCAGAGTCAGAAGCCCATCTACTTCGTAAGCAAGGCCTTACAGGGGGCTGAGACGAGGTACCAAGCACTAGAGAAGGCGGCGCTGGCAGTAGTGTTCTCTGCTAGGAGGCTCCATCATTATTTCCACAGTTTTACGGTGGTGGTGATGACCAACCTCCCTATACAAAAAGTGCTGCAGAAACCCGATGTGGCAAGAAGAATGGTACGCTGGGCAGTGGAACTGTCAGAATTTGACATCCAGTACGAGCCTAGAGGATCCATCAAAGGGCAGGTGTACGCGGATTTTGTAGCAGAACTTTCGCCCGGAGGTGAGCAAGAGGTGGAAGCGAGCTCGCAGTGGCTGCTCTCGGTTGATGGCTCTTCAAACCAACAAGGAAGCGGTGCGGGAATAGTGTTGGAAGGACCCGACGGCATACTGATCGAGCAGGCCTTGCGTTTTGCCTTCAAGGCAAGTAACAATCAGGCGGAATATGAAGCCCTGATAGCAGGAATGCTCTTGGCAAAGGAGATGGGCGCACAGAACCTCCTGGTGAAGAGCGACTCTCAGTTGATTACGGGGCAGGTGTCGGGTGAATTCCAGGCGAAGGACCCACAGATGGCGGCGTATCTGAGATACGTCCAGTTGTTGAAGGGGGCGTTCGACGCTCTTGAGCTGATACATGTCCCGAGGGAGCAGAATGCCAGAGCTGACCTGCTCGCAAAGCTGGCCAGCTCAGGCAAGGGGGGTAGACAGAGGACAGTGATCCAGGAGACTCTCAAAGCTCCGCGTCGATTCGTGGAAGACAACAGGGTGGATGTCCTCCAGATTTATACATCAAGGGGAAGGCCGAGGAGTCATTCCTCTTTGACCCAAGGGTGTGCCTGAGGAAGAGCAGATGCAGGTCTGTGTTTTGTCCAAGGGAGACACCTGGATGACGCCCTATAAACGATACCTGGCGGATGGGGCTCTTCCAGTGGACCCTGAAGAGGGTAAAAAAGTTAAAAGAAATGCCGCAAGATATACTTTGGTGGATGGGGTGTTGTTCAGGCACGACTTCACTCACCCTATCCTAACATGCGTCAGTGGCGATGAGTGCACCAGGATAATGGTGGAGCTACACGAAGGCATCTGCGGAAGCCATGTAGGAGGAAGGTCCTTAGCCTCCAAGGTAATACGCGCAGGTTTCTTCTGGCCAACAGTGAAAGAGGATTGCGCACGGCACGCCCAGCGGTGTAAGCAATGCCAAAAGCACGCCGACTGGCACAAGGCGCCGCCAGAAGAGTTGCGGTCCATATACAGCCCGTGGCCTTTCCACACATGGGGAATTGACATCCTGGGCCCTTTCCCACTGGCAATCAGGCAGATGAAGTATCTGATCGTCACCATCGAATACTTCACTAAGTGGATAGAGGCAGAGCCCGTGGCACAAATCATTGCGCATAAGGTATAGCATTTCGGGTGGAGAAACATTGTGTGTCGCTTTGGCGTACCTAGGCGCCTGATATCTGACAATGGGACCCAGTTTGCCAGTCAGCAGTTGAGAAATCTGTGTGCTGAAGTAGGAATCAAACAAGTGTTCGCGTCGGTTGAACACTCCCAGACCAATGGACAAGTAGAGTCGGCAAACAGAGTTCTGCTGAGGGGGTTAAAAAGAAGGTTAGAGAAAGCCAAAGGGGCGTGGGCGGAAGAGGTGCCAAGGATTGTATGGGCATATCACACCACGCCCCAATCCTTTACTATGGAGACGCCCTTCAGTTTGGTGTATGGGTCGGACGCGATGATTCCAGTAGAAATACATGAAAGCTCACAACGTTTTCAAAACTTTGTGGTGGAGGAGTCCAATGAAGAGAGGCGGGTAAACCTGGATCTGCTAGAAGAGGCCAGGGAAGAAGCTAGAATAAAAGCTGAAGCGATGAAGAGAAGAGTAGAGCGGCAATATAGCTCTAAGGTAAAGCCGCGACAGTTTCAGGTGGGCGACCTAGTGATGAGGAAAGCCCACCCATACGAGTTGGAGAATAAGCTGTCTCCCAAGTGGACCGGGCCCTTCAGGGTTACTGAGGCTAAGGGCAATGGTTCGTATAACCTGGAGACTTTAGATGGAGGCCCTATCCCGCGCAGTTGGAATGCAGCCAACTTAAAATTTTATTTCAGTTGACTTATGTAAGCAGTATGTAACAATTTAGTTGAAGGGGACGCTCTTTTTCCCTTTCGGGGGTTTTTTAATGAGGTCACCCTAATAAAAGGAAAAAACTAGTTTGAGAAAAAGAAGTGCCTTGGTTTTCAGCCTTTATCTTTCCTTGTTTGAAGATTATGTGATGCGCCGCCTAGGCCATGGCGTCGCCAAGTAAGAAGGCGTCGCCTAAGTCCTGGCGTCGCCCAGAAAGAAGGCGCCGCCTAGATAAGGGTGTTGCCCTGAGAAGGCGTCGCCCAAGTGAAGGTATGCAGCGTTAGAAGAACGAGACGAAAGGAAAGTGCGCAGTGCATGAAGCATATGCAAAGTAAAGTGGCGTTGCAAAAAATTAAGTATGATATTGACAAGTTGTTGTTACAAGCAATGTTCAATACAAGCACAAACGGAGCAAACACTACAAATCATGCAAAAACACGGACAAGCCATTCCTCAGTGGTCATCAGAGTTATCACTGGAGGAAGGCGAAGCCCCTTTCCCAGCCTGCAGAGCTCGAGTAAGTCGTGTCCTCTTTTCTTGGTTTATCTTTGAACCTGCACCAAGGGAGAAGATGTGTTAGAGACACCATGAAGCAAGACATGCACGTACAGAAGGCAATAAAGGCCGAGTTTTCTAAGGCGGTGGGTCTTATATATGTACTTCTCGAGAGTCCCAGAGTTGAACTCCAGGCTGATCACCGTGGCAGAGTCAAAAACCTCCCGCCTCAGCAAGAATCCGGCAAGCTATTTGATCACTTGGAGCCAGAGTCTTGAGGGGTTTGGCTTTGAGGACCTTTTCCTCTCTCACCCAGTACAGCGGAAACCCATCCAGAGCATCGGGAACAAAATCAGTACGGCAGATCTTGAAGAACCGGCCTTTCCACCCGATGAACGAGCTTTGGAAGGGTGTGAAGAGAACTCTCCCGGGTACATTGCTGAGAGTTACCCAGAGGTTGTGTCTCTGTCTCTTCACCTAAAAAAAGTGGAGAAAGAGGTCAATCGAGGGTGCACAACCCAGAAACCCGAAGAGGATATCGAAGGCTTTTACAAAGGCCCAGTTGTTGGGGTATAACTGGGCCGGAGCCACATTGATCTCCGTCAGCAGTTCCTTCTCGAACCGGGAGAAGGATAAGCGCACTCCGATGGTCTTGAACACCACCTGGTAAAAGTAAAAGAAAGGGACCCCTCCGTTGGCCCGTTCGTCTCCACATACTGGCTCCCCTAGAGTGCAAGGGAGCACAGCGATGTCGTCATCATGCCTCCTCGCGAAGGCCCGGTGGTCATAGGAACACGAATCCCCTTTGTGTTCGCGTATGGCCCTGGTTGAGAGCAAGCATGAATACTCGTCAAGAAGTTCACTCGAGGCCCAAGGGTACAAGTCTTTGGGACGGACCCTGGAGGAAGCAGCGTGAGAAGACATTCGTTAACAAGATCGGGACTGCCAGAAATGCAAGGGTTGAGCGAGGGAGCGAAGGCTGGAACAACCCTTCGTCAGAGAAGAAAGGGTGCAAGAAAGAAAGGGTGCAAGAAGGAAGGGTGCAAGAGGAAAGAACGCAAGTAGGTTATGAAGAGTGAGAAAATGATGATGAAGATAGTTCCAGAGTTTGAAGAGTTAAATAAAGCGGTTAGAGCGCCAAACGACGCGAATGGACGCATCGCGCGATTGATACACGTGGCAGAAGATGAAAGGATGACGCTGGCACCACTGGTTAAAATCAGAAAACATCGTATCAGCAGAATACCCAGTGGTACGATGCGCCGTCGAAAGTGAGTCAGGAGTACAGCAGGAGTCAGAACTTAATGGAATGACTAGATGCCCCATCAACCATACAAGCAGCGCCCCGTGGATCAAGTCGAATGACGGAACGTCCCATCGGCTATACAAGGAGCGCCACGTGGATGGCGCAGACAAAGCCTTGAGTCCTTCGCAGCCATCAGGCATCGACCAAGGCAAGAATCAAAGTCAATGTCAAAGTAAAGGAAACGCCCGAGGCGTCGCCCGGAAGGGTGTGAAGGGCGACGCCAGCGTGAGACGTCACGGGCGTCGCCTCCCCGATACCCACAGGTAGGAAAGACTGTGGAGGGAGACGAAAGTGAAGGAAGCAGAGTTCATTGCTGGCGCTGCTTCCCCGATACCCACAGGTAGGAAAGACTGTGGAGGGAGACGAGACCAAAGAAAGCAAAGTTAGTCACAGGCGTCGCCTCCCCGATACCCACAGGTAGGAAAGACTGCGGAGGGAGACGAGACCGCCAAACGCCAGCGAATCACTAGCAGGGCGTTCCCCGATACCTATGGGAAGGAAAGACCATGGAGGGAACAGACCCCCCCCCCCAAAGCACTCGACGTTTTAGACACCCGGGGACGATACGACACTGCTGTAGCAGGCCTCTCCTTAGGCGTGGGCGCCGGGGGCTAAGAATCAGGGAGAGAACCGTTTCGGTGTTAGAAACAACTTGTACCGCCCTGGTAGTCGGGAGTGATGACGTGGCATCCTGCTACAGTATAGGCGTGTTGACAAGGCGCCAGGTTGGCAGAAGGGAAGGAAGTCGGGGAGCTCGTGTAGTCGCCAGTTGTTAAATTGGCGTGTTCCGATCTCCAGCTTACCAGAATCGGCGATCACCAGGTTAAAGATGAAGTCGCCAGATGTAGATTCAGGCGACCTAGTCATTGGAGATCGCCAGAGCAAGCACATCGCCAAAGATGAAGGAGAAGCAGATTATGAAAGCGGCCGGCGAGACCACAGGGAAGGTGTATGAAGGCCCCTAACTCGCCAGTTCCAGTAGAGATCGCACTCCCAAGCTAGCTATGCACTGGGCAGTACCATGCATAAGTAACTTAGCCAAAATGAGAGTAGAAGCAGCGCCAAGTCAAGGAGGCTCCAGATGATGGCACGTGTACGACTAGATGCGAGCCACGTGTCCAGGACTGTAACTGCCAGGAGAGAGAAAACGACCAGGTATATAAGGGTTCTCGACGAACTTTCTGAGGTACGCACGTTCAGATTATACTCTTTACGCTTGCGAGTTATAGAGCTTACTGTGAGAGAGGATTTGCACGGTTCTTGTTCTCTTAGTATTTGGTGATACCGTCACTGACTTGGGCGTTGGAGTGCGATCGGCCGCAGCGGCGCCGCTCTGTTTCTTTGCAGGTTCTTGAGGTGGATCTCGAAGAGGAACGGAGGTTCGAAGCGGTGCACACGTCGATCCTTTGACGAGGCAGTTTCCAGCGTTCCGGTCAACAGGCAGGATCATCAGGCGCCCACCGTGGGGCCGTGTAAAACTTGCTCCCATCCACAGCGTGAGTCCTTGGAGGTTTTCGAAGTTTTCTGCGTGGTTGTGTGATGGTGCAACCATCGCTCGCTGTTTGCTTCAGTTTCGTTCGGTGAGTTCGCGTTTTATACCGTTCGTTTGGGTTTTCGATCGGTGAAGTGAGGTTTTACTGCTGTTTGCGCGTAATTTGTTCGGTGGAGTTCGAAGTTCTTTCGCTCGTTTGGTTGTCCGTGGGGAAGCGCTGGTTTCTGGTGAAGTTGTGGTTTTCTTTGAAGGTTTACGGTGTTCTTGAGTTTTCTTGCGCAGTTTCGCACAGTTTTCTCCGACTGATCGCTGAACCGATTGTGGTTGAGGTGTCGTTCGCTGCATTCTGTGATTCGCTGAGTTTCATGAGAAAAATGAGAAGCAATCGCTCAAGTCCAGTTGCGCCCGTCGCTGCCGAAGGCGCCGCTGCCATGACCATGGCGCAGATGGCAGGGATGATGCGTTCGTTGCAGGCAACTGTGGAAGCCTCACGCGTAGAGCAGGCGAGAATGCATGAGGACCTGGTCGCCTCTCGCGCCAGGAACGAGGAGCTCAGCAAGGTGACTGAGGAGCTGCGTCAAGCTCTTCAGGAGCAGCAAGGGCGTTCTTCTGCTGAAGAGGTGGCGCCGTCATCGCCACCTCGTGTTTTCCCTATGCCTTTTGTTCAGGCGATTACCGACACGCCCATTCCCACGAGCGTGGTTCCGGTTAAGGCTGTCTTTACCGGCGTGGAGGATCCAGAGGCTCATCTAACCACGTTCCATACGCAGATGATGCTGTCGGGAGGGTCAGACGCCGTCTACTGCAAGATGTTCGTGAGTACGCTCCAGGGGACGGCGATGAAGTGGTTTGTGAGCCTGCCTAACGGCCACATAACCAATTTTCAACAGTTCTCGAAGATTTTTGTCGAGCAGTACATCGTGAATAAGGCACCGCCTAGGGTGTCTTATGATCTGTTCGATATAAGGCAGTACCAGGGAGAGTCCCTCAGAGACTACCTGAATCGCTTTGGGGCGCAGATGGTCAGATCGCCGGCCAAGGATGAAGAAATGCTGGTCTATGCCTTCAAGAAGGGCGTGCTGCCAGGACCGTTCTGCGATGCCTTGATCAGGGCTCACCCCGCGACGTTTGCTGAAGTCAGGCGACTTGCGGTGGCTCACATCGCCGATGAAAGTGAGGTCGCTGAGAAGAGAGGGAGCATGGCTCCCGCTAGGCCACGCGCCCAGACCAGAATCCAGCCGCAAAGGGTGCTGGAAACAGCGGCGGCGGCCAGGAAGGACCAGAGGACTCGCCATCCTTACGATAGGAGGAACAAGGGAAGGAGCCAAGCACGC
Organism: Phaseolus vulgaris; assembly: GCF_000499845.2. Taxonomy (NCBI): domain Eukaryota; kingdom Viridiplantae; phylum Streptophyta; class Magnoliopsida; order Fabales; family Fabaceae; genus Phaseolus; species Phaseolus vulgaris. The sequence goes on from NC_023752.2 coordinate 19,874,651, forward strand.
CAGCAACCAGCACGCCGCGAATACAATCGCCCGCCTAAGCACAAGTTTGTCATGGGACTGGCGGATCTGATCGCCATTCCTAACATATCTGCTAGGTTGAAAGCGCCTGAGAAGGTGGGCGACAAGGTGCTGGGGTCAAAGCCAGATGCCTGGTGTGAGTTTCACCAAGGCTTTGGCCACACTTTGGACTCGTGTTTGTCTTTGGGATATCAGCTCGACGATCTGGTTAAGAGCGGGTTCCTAAATGACTATCTGCTGGACAGGAGGACGGGGGGAGCGCCGAGTTCCCATTCAGCAGGTGGAGAAGCCCAGCAACACGAGATGCCTATCCACGGGGAGATCCACACCATTGCAGGGGGCTTCTCAGGTGGTGGATGCACCGCATCGCAGAGGAAGAAGTACGCGCGATCGGTGATGATAGTGGATATGTTTGAAGATCACTCGCCGGAAGTGGACATTACGTTCACCAAGCAGGATCTTCGGGACGTTGTGCCTCATGACAACGATCCCATAGTCATTTCGTTGGTTACGGCGGGAAGGAAGGTCCACAGAGTTTTGGTGGACCAAGGAAGCTCGGCAGACGTGATGTTCTGGCCGACTTTCACGCAGCTGGAGTTGCCCCTTGACCAGCTAAGGCCCTATGGAGGGTGCCTATATGGGTTCGCTGGTGACCAGGTGGAGGTCAGGGGGTACATAGAGCTGAGAACCACGTTTACAGATGAGGCTGGGTCGAGGACGGAGAAAATCAAGTACCTCATTGTGAACGCTCCTTCAGCATACAACATCCTGTTGGGAAGGCCCACGCTTAACAGGATAGGCGCAATCCCGTCGACCCGGCACATGAAGGTAAAGTTGCCGTCTATGGAGGGGGCGGTGATCACGATCAAGTCTGATCAGAAAGAAGCGAAAAAGTGCTATGAGAATAGCCTGAAAAACAAGAGGTCGGTGAGTTATGTAACAACCACCCCACCTTCCGGTGTGAAGCCCAGATCGACGGTAACAGAGGAGGCCGCCGGAAGAGATGTGGAGATGGTAGACGCTGAGCTGGGCGAGAGGAATGCTGGTCTGGAGGAGGAAGAGGCGCGGAATCGCCCTGAGGAAGCGAGGGAGCAGGGAATCGCCAGGGCGGTGATCGCCAGAGAATCCAGGCCAAAACCTGTCGAGCAGTGGCTCGAAAAGGAGATCGGAGGAAAGATCTTCAAGCTGGGAAGCTCTCTAGAGATCGAGCTCCAGGACCAGATCGCCAAGGTGATTGAGCGGCATCTGGACGCGTTTGCATGGTCCGCTTCGGACATGCCCGGGATTGATCCCGAGTTCTTGTGCCATCATCTGGCGATGGACAATTTGGTGAAACCAGTGCGACAAAGGAGAAGAAAGTTCAACGAGGAGAGGAGGCAGGCGATCAGGGACGAAACACAGAAACTCCTCGCTGCAGGCCACATCAGGGAAGTCCAGTACCCTGAATGGCTGGCAAATGTCGTGCTGGTAAAGAAGAGTAACGGGAAATGGCGCATGTGCGTCGATTTCACCGACCTGAACAAAGCTTGCCCAAAGGATTCGTATCCTTTACCAAGCATTGATGCCCTGGTCGATAGTGCTGCAGGGTGCAAGTTGCTGAGTTTCCTGGATGCCTTCTCGGGATACAATCAGATCAAGATGCATCCCATGGATGAAGAGAAGACAGCCTTCATGACGGAGAGATCGTGCTACTGCTATAAGGTGATGCCGTTTGGGCTGAAGAACGCGGGGCCCACGTACCAGAGGCTGATGGATCGAGTACTTGCACCAATGCTGGGAAGGAACGTGCAAGCTTACGTCGATGACATGGTTGTGACCTCGCCGGAAAAAAGCAAGCACGTTGCAGACTTGGAAGAGTTGTTCACGACGATCGCCAAGTTCAGATTGAAGCTGAATCCGGAGAAATGTATTTTCGGCGTGGAGGCTGGAAAGTTTTTGGGTTTCCTCTTGACTGAAAGAGGAATAGAAGCCAACCCAGACAAGTGTGCCGCCATCTTGGCGATGAGGAGCCCAGCTACGGTGAAAGAAGTCCAGCAGCTAACAGGTCGGATGGCAGCCCTATCTCGCTTCGTGTCAGCTAGCGGAGAAAAGGGGCATCCCTATTTTCAGTGTCTGCGGCGCAATAATAAGTTCGTTTGGACGAAAGAGTGCGAGGAAGCTTTCGTCAAACTGAAGGAGTATCTGGCGAGCCCGCCGGTTCTGTGCAAACCACTGGTGGGAATCCCTCTCAGGTTGTATTTTGCTGTAACTGAGAGGGCGGTGAGTGCGGTGCTCGCCCAGGATCAAGATCAGGCTCAGAAGCCTATTTATTTTGTGAGCAAGGAGTTGCAGGGCCCAGAAACGAGATATCAGGCCCTGGAGAAGGCTGCACTGGCTGTGGTATTTTCGGCGAGGAGGTTGCGCCACTACTTCCATAGCTTCACAATACTGGTGATGACTGACCTGCCCATCCAGAAGGTCTTGAAGAAACCTGACGTTGCGGGAAGGATGGTGAAGTGGGCCGTAGAGTTGTCAGAGTTTGATATTAAATATGAGCCCCGAGGCCCGATCAAGGGGCAAATCTTTGCAGATTTCGTGGTTGAGCTCTCATCAGAGGCGACGCGAGTTGAAGGAGACGATTTCCGTTGGGTACTCTCGGTGGATGGATCGTCGAACCAGCAGGGTAGCGGTGCTGGAGTCATTTTGGAAGGACCCAACGGCGTGCTAATCGAACAATCTTTGAGATTTGCCTTCAAAGCCAGTAACAATCAAGAAGAGTATGAGGCGCTGATCGCCGGAATTTTGCTGGCCAAGGAGATGGGAGCTAGGGTGCTGATGGCTAAGAGTGACTCGCTGCTGGTCACGGGGCAAGTAACAGGCGAGTTCCAGGCTAAAGATCCACAAATGGCGGCTTACTTGGCGTATGTGCAGGAATTGAAGAGTTCCTTTGCCTCCTTTGAAGTAGTACATGTGCCCAGAGAGCAGAATGCCCGAGTTGAATTGCTTGCTAAGCTCGCCAGCTCAGGCAAGGGGGGTAGGCAGAGGACGGTGATTCAAGAAACTCTGAAGACGCCAAGGGCATTTGTAGCAGATCACCTGGTCCTTCAGATAAGCAAGTCGACGAAGAAAGCAGCGAGAAGCCATAAGTCCTTGACGCAAGAAACTCTGAGATCGCCGAGAATTAGAGCATGTCGAGGAGAGAAGGTGAATATGGCGCAGGTATGTGCCATCCATGAGCCAGACACCTGGATAACCCAGTACAAGCGGTGCCTGGGAGATGGCCTCCTTCCACTGGATCCGACAGAAGCTAGGAAGGTAAAGAAAAATTCCAGCAAGTACACATTGATTGATGGCGATCTGTACAGGTTTGGGTTCACTCACCCACTCCTGGAATGCGTACACGGCGAGAAGTGCACGAGGATCATGGCAGAGCTCCACGAGGGTATATGCGGAAGCCACGTTGGGGGTCGAGCTCTGGCCGCGAGGACTCTCCGTGCAGGCTACTACTGGCCATCGATGAGAGAAGATTGCAAGAAGTATGCCCAGTGTTGCAAACAATGCCAACAGCACGCCGATTGGCACAAGGCACCTCCCGAGGAGTTGAAGTCGATCTATAGCCCTTGGCCGTTTCATACTTGGGGAATCGACATCCTGGGACCTTTCCCGCTGGCGATCAGGCAGATGAAGTACTTGGTGGTGGCGATTGAGTATTTCACTAAGTGGATTGAAGCAGAACCAGTGGCCCAGATCACCGCACACAAGATCGAAGGTTTCGTGTGGAAGAACATCGTGTGCCGGTTTGGAGTGCCTAAACGCCTGGTGTCGGATAATGGGACGTAGTTTGCAAGCCACCTGTTGAAGAAGCTTTGCGAAGGAGTGGGAATTCAACAAGTGTTTGCATCCGTCGAGCACCCTCAGACAAATGGCCAGGTGGAGTCAGCTAATCGGGTGTTGTTGAGAGGTTTGAAGAGAACGCTTGAGAAAGCCAAGGGAAGTTGGGCTGAGGAGGTGCCCCGTATAGTCTGGGCGTACCACACCACCGAGCAGTCAGGAACCCATGAGACCCCGTTCAGCTTGGTCTATGGGTGTGATGCCATAATTCCAGTGGAGATCCAGGAGAGCTCGCCGAGATTCCAGAACTTCGTAGAGGAAGACTCGAATGAAGAGAGAAGGCTGAACCTGGATCTACTGGATGAGGTCAGGGAAGAGGCGAGGTTGAAGGCTGAAGCCGTGAAGAGAAGGATTGAACGAAGATACAACTCGAAGGTGATGCCAAGGCAGTTTAGAGAAGGCGACTTGGTGATGAGGAAGGCCCACCAGTACGAGATGGAGAATAAACTGTCACCCAAGTGGACTGGACCGTTCAGAATAACCGAGGCGCTCGGGAACGGCGCCTACCGCTTAGAGACGCTGGAAGGAGGGGCGATTCCTCGCACCTGGAACGCCACGCACCTGAAGTTGTACTATAGTTAAGAGCTTTGTAAGTAAAGACAAACACAAGGTTATATTACAATGTCTCTGATGAAACAGTTTGAAGGGGGCACTCTTTTTTCCCTAAGGAGGGTTTTTAATGAGGCCACCCAATAAAGAAGAGTTTTGAAGTATAAGGCGTTTTCAGATTGCACGTTTGCTATTTTTCGAAAGTTTTGAAGAAAGACCTTGTCACTTGTACGTGATTTAAGACAAGTAAAGATATATCGCGTGCTTTCTAAAAAGTTTTTAAGTCCTCAACGTTTTTCGGCGATTGGAGGCACCAGTTAAAGTTTTTAAGTCCTCATCGTTTTTCGGCGATTGGAGGCATCAGTAAAAGTTTTTAAGTCCTCATCGTTTTTCGGCGATTGGAGGCACCAGTTAAAGTTTTAAAGTCCTCATCGTTTTTCGGCGATCGGAGGCACCAGATAAAAGATCTCAACGCCCTCGCGCGTTCTGAGGCGAGATAAAGACCTCCTCGCCGTCGAGCGAGTGCAGGCGAGGAAGAGTGAAAAGTCCTCAATGTTTCTGGGGGCGAGAAGATGTAACCCCTGGGGCAATGTAGAGGCACCAGTGAAAAGTCCTCCGTGTTTCTGGGGGCGAGAAGATGTAACCCCTGGGGCAATGTAGAGGCACCAGTAAAAAGTCCTCCGTGTTTCTGGGGGCGAGAAGATGTAACCCCTGGGGCAATGTAGAGGCACCAGTAAAAAGTCCTCCGTGTTTCTGGGGGCGAGAAGATGTAACCCCTGGGGCAATGTAGAGGCGAGTTTAAAGACCTTCTCGCCGATGAGCGAGTTCAGGCAAGTTAAAGACCTTCTCGCCGATGAGCGAGTTCAGGCAAGTTAAAGACCTTCTCGCCGATGAGCGAGTTCAGGCGAGTTAAAGACCTTCTCGCCGATGAGCGAGTTCAGGCGAGTTCAAAGACCTTCTCGCCTACATGCGAGCTTAGGCAAGATAAAATCCTTCTCGTCTCGAACGAGTTCAGGTATGGTGCAGAGGGTGGAAGAAGTTTGGAAGGTGGCTAAGGTAGGTTCGAAGAGAACGCCTAGTCACCCGGTCTTTCGTTCTGAAGTTCAGGGAGGCAAAGAAGGATCCCAAAAGGCGTTTCTACCCCCAGATAAAGAAACAATGGCCAAAGCATGAGGCTAGAAAGAAGCTGATATCACCAAGAGTCTTTGGGGATCAGGAAGAGTTCGAACAGCGGCGGGAAGGTTAAAAGACCCGTTTGATGAAGCAGGTCGAGTGGAGCGGTGTTTAAGCCAACAACTAAGCTACAGTTCATTGCTTGAGGGATATTTTTACGATAAGGTTAATTGCCTTAAGGTTACGAATTGTTAAGTGTTTGTTGCTTAGGGCTGAAGTGATCTGAAGCAGTTAAGTCAAAGGTTGTACCTACAGTTTTCCTAAGTCATTTCTTTGAAATTAAACAAGCAAGGAAAGTTGAAGCGAGTGAAGAAGTTATAAAAGGAAAAACGTAGACCTTTGTCATTAACAGATAGCAGTGAATAACAGTTCAGAACATATATACGAGGGGACATAAAAGTTTATTACAAGTTATAATACAAGGGAAAGCACGAAGGTAGTAGATGAAGAAGAGTTGATTAATCTTCAGCAGGAACGACTTTTCCATCCACCACTTCATTGTTCAGCGACACCATGCTGAGATCCAGGTCGGGGAATAGGCAAGCAAATTGTTCCCGCGCAGCTTCGAATCCAGCAGCCAGAATTTGAGCAGAGTTTAGCTTGAGTTCTTCAATTTGCTTCTGAAGTTCCTCAATCCGCTTCTTGAGGTCTTCAGTTTGCTCTTTCAGCTCTTTATTCTGTTGCTCCAGCTCTTCAACCTGTTTTTTGAGTTGTTCGTTGGTCTCTTGAGCCTGGAGAAGGTCTTCAGTAACCTTCTTGGATTCCGCTTGTGCTTGGGCCAATTCAGCAGCCACCTTTCCCTTCTCTTTGTTGGCCTCGGCAAGATCAGCTATGGCGTCGTCCCTCGCCTTTTCCACTTGCCCAAGGAATTTCTCTCGGTCGACTGACCTCTGCTCCAATTTTTGCACCTTAGCGGCGTCAGCTTTCATGAGAGCCTCCAGGTCAACCACCCTGACGCGAAGAGGCACAATCTTGCTCTCCAGTTTGACCTTCTCTTGAGCAAGTTGATGCACCTTGTGGCGAAGGTCAGTGGCCTCCTTGCGCGCCAGCCTGAGCTCGGTGTTCATTGCATCCTCCACTCGGGAGTGTTCGATTTCCGCGAGCGTCAGGTTGAAAGACAACTTCTCCACCTCGACCCTCATGGTGCTGTTCTCGGTTTTGAGGTTGAAGAGGTCGTCTTGGAGCCTCCTGGTTGAGCTCTCCACAGCTCTGGTTATGATCGCCGGGATATCTTCTGCTATGGTCTTCAGCTTAGCAGATAGAGGCTCCCACATCCTTGTGACCTCCAAAGGGAGGTTTGCTGCTTGGAGAGGCACCAGGTGAGCCTGTTGTTGGTTCTCGTCGCCACTTTCCTTAGCGGGTTCTTCAGTAGGCGCTTCTTGGCGTGGCGACGGAATCGGGGATTCGGTGATCAGAATCGGAGAGGTGTGAGCAACCTCATCCCCGATTGGAGCAACTTCTGCAGCTGAGGCGTTTGAAGGGGGACCCCCTCCAGCTGACACATATGGTGTAGAGGCGCTTGGGGGGTCCTCCATGAAGTTTGGCTCTTGGGCCTCAGCTGCAGGTGGCGCAGTGGCCAGTGGGACCGCTTGGACTGGAGAGGTAGGAGCCTGTGGGGGTGGCGATGATGGAGGAGGAGCAGGCGTCGATGGAGGTGTTGAGGTTGGAAGAGGGGGTGGAGCAGGCGGTGAAGAAGGTGCCACCCTCTTCCTCTTTGAGACCAAACCGTCTTCGGTGGCCTCGTCATCTTCTTCCTCTTCCTCGTGGATCACCTGAGGGGCTTTCCTTTTAGGTCTCTTGAGGACCAATTTCTTGCGTTGGGCAGGTTCCTTGGGTGGCGATCGCCCGTGGACGATGGCTGTCTCCACCACCGAGTTGGGCACCGTTTGAGAACCCGTCGCCAACCCGTGGTTTCGGGCGAGCGCCTTCAGTTCAGCGAGCATGCCTTTGCCCAACATGTTGTCTGCATGGAACGAAAATGCATGGGTTAACTCAGGGAAAAAACAAATGCATAAGGTAGTACACAGCAAAGCAGATGATATGTGCAGGAAAGATAAAACCAAATTCTTGCGCATAACGCGCAAGACGCCCAGAAACAGCTAAACAGAAGCAGTATTAAAACAACAGTTTTTAATGTTCTAACCTATTCGAATTTCTAGCTGGTCTTCGTAGAATTCGAAGCAGATCAAGGTGGTGGTAAGGAAAGTAATGTTGGCGTCCGCCACCCTTTTCCAGAAGAGACAGAGATCTCTGTCCAATGCTCCCATGCTGTCAGGACTTCTGGGTCTCCTGAAGCAGCTCTTGGACTCTTTCTTCCCCTTGTCCACCCAGTACAAGGGGAAGCCGTCGAGAAGGGATGCGTCCTTGTCACTCGCGCGCACTTGAACGAATCTCCCTTTCCAGTCTTTATAGGACTGCTGGAAGATGGCAAAGATGGACCTCCCAGCGATCGCGTTCAAGCTAACCCACAGGCGGTCTCCTGGGTGCTTGGCTTCGAAGAGGAATAGGAACACGTCCACCGATGCGGGCAACCCCAGATGGTCGCACATCACTTCGAACGCTCGCACAAACGCCCAGCTGTTGGGATGGAGCTGGGCGGCGGCGATGTTGAGCTCGGTAAGGAGCTCCCTTTCGAAACGGGTGAAAGGGAACTTGAGCTTCACCTTCTTGAATAAGGTTGTGTAGACGAAGCAGAAGGGCCCGTCAGCACTCACCTTGTCATCGGCACAAACGGGCAGATCGGGGGGGCAAGGTAGCACTATCATTTTCTCATCGTGCTCCTTATGAAACGTCTGGTTAGGCTCATCCCCCTTAGTCAGCCGCAAAACTGCTCCAGTAGTGTTCACAGAAGATGTCTCCTTCAGAAGGGTCGAGTTGGCCAAGGATACAGGGTTTTGAAGTCTGGCAAGGGAACAGGGGCTCCTCCGGCGATAGGTGGAGTCGCCTGGGCCAGGTTAGGGCGGGAAGACGCAGGCCTCTCAGCCTGCGAAGATGAAGCGCCACGAACTCGTGGTGGGTCGTGTGCTTGTGAAGGGGGCTTTCGTGATGAAGGAGGAGGATTCGGGGTGATCTTTGTGCGAGTCATGGTTGCAGCTGCAAAGGAAGAAGAAAAGGAAAAATGATCAGGGGTTACAGAGGCTGACTCGATCATAGAAGGAAGGTGAAAAACGAACGAATGTAGGTTCGTTGCGACGATTGACGAAGCCCTAAGTTACGCAGAAGGAGAAATGGAAAAACAACCCACAGCGTATGCACCAGGCAGTTACAGGATGATGCGAATCGGTTAAAATGCAAGGAAAACCAGCAGAAGAAGGAAAGTAGGTACCTTTTGATGATCAGGAAGACGATGAAGGTTGATGGTGATTCAGAATGCTGGAGAGCGCTGAGAGTTTTTCGCAGAAGAAAGTTAGAGCGTTCGTGAATGCGAGGGAAAGTGATGGAACAGTGTTGAGTGAAAATGGGTTTAAGGGTTTTTTCGAAATGGGTTTAGGAAGCGCAAACGACAACTGAAGAGAGCCGTTGATGAAGCCACGTGTCGAGCGATGAGTGAGGGGTTTGGCGGAGCATCAGAGCAGCAGAAGGTACAACTGCTTGGAATTCTGCGTCAGTGCCACGTAGATCGGTGTTGACGTGGCTCTTTCAGTCTTTTCGCTAGACAAGTCCTCGCTTAAGACTGGGGGGCTTGTGTACCGCCCTAGTAGTCGGGAGTGATGACGTGGCATCCTGCTACAGTATAGGCGTGTTGACAAGGCGCCAGGTTGGCAGAAGGGAAGGAAGTCGGGGGGCTCGTGTAGTCGCCAGTTGTTAAATTGGCGTGTTCCGATCTCCAGCTTACTAGAATCGGCGATCACCAGGTTAAAGATGAAGTCGCCAGATGTAGATTCAGGCGACCTAGTCATTGGAGATCGCCAGAGCAAGCACATCGCCAAAGATGAAGGAGAAGCAGATTATGAAGGCGGCCGGCGAGACCACAGGGAAGGTGTATGAAGGCCCCTAACTCGCCAGTTCCAGTAGAGATCGCACTCCCAAGTTAGCTATGCACTGGGCAGTACCATGCATAAGTAACTTAGCCAAAATGAGAGTAGAAGCAGCGCCAAGTCAAGGAGGCTCCAGATGATGGCACGTGTACGACTGGATGCGAGCCACGTGTCCAGGACTGTAACTGCCAGGAGAGAGAAAACGACCAGGTATATAAGGGTTCTCGACGAACTTTCTGAGGTACGCACGTTCAGATTATACTCTTTACGCTTGCGAGTTATAGAGCTTACTGTGAGAGAGGATTTGCACGGTTCTTGTTCTCTTAGTATTTGGTGATACCGTCACTGACTTGGGCGTTGGAGTGCGATTGGCCGCAGCGGCGCCGCTCTGTTTCTTTGCAGGTTCTTGAGGTGGATCTCGAAGAGGAACGGAGGTTCGAAGCGGTGCACACGTCGATCCTTTGACGAGGCAGTTTCCAGCGTTCCGGTCAACAGGCAGGATCACACCTCGTGTAAGAATTCTGGAAGAGGGATAGGAGAATCCTACTTGCGATCCCGGAAAAGCTTACCCAGAAGCTTTTCCCCTGTTTCTTCACCTCAAAGAAATGCAGGAAGATATCTACAGAAGGGGGAATGCCCAGGTATCCACAAAGAATTTGAAAGCCCCGCACGAATGCCCAGCTATTGGGATGAAGCTGGGCAGGGGCAATGTTGATCTCAGTGAGAAGCTCCCGTTCGAAGGGAGTGAATGGGAGACGCACTCCAACGCGCTTGAACACGGTCTGGTACATGAAGAAGAAGGGTTTCCCCTTTCTAGGTCTGTCGTGCAAACAAATAGGTTCCCCAGGCCTGCCGGGACGGACGGATATGTGGGCGTCGTGGGTGCGGCAGAAGGCGTTAAAGTTGTACAAATGGGGATCCCCCCGATGAGCCTCCAGGTCCTGGAAGGAAGTCAGGCTGGTGCATTCACTCAGGAGCTCGTCGGGGGCCCAGGGGTAGAAGGCTTTGTAGTTGGACTTGGGGGTCGTGGGAGAAGAATCAGGCTCCGCGTTCGCGCGCGTCATGGTGAAAATAGATAGCTGGAGAAAGAAGAGAGGAAAAAGGGTTTAGCAAGTTTAGCCATGGCAAGAAGGGGAAAGGACCCCAGGAAGCGTCACCCACGCGAGAGAAATCAGAGGAGGAAGAAGAAGCGGAGAAATGCAGTAATAACGAGAATAGCAACAGTCCCAGGCAGTTCAATGAATCCTATAATGCGACGAAAGGGAAGAGTCGTGAATACTCGAGATCGTACCTTTGTTATTAGAACGGAGGCAGTAGACGAGCGCAGCAAGGAGGGAATCGCGATTGCAGAGGAAAGGGGTTTTGGAGGTGATGAACAGTGCGGAGTTGCAGAGTGAATGAATGTAACAGTAGGGTGAGCGCGGGGTTTGGAGTAACTTAAACGTTACATTTCGCAACTCGAGAGGCGCTAACCTAGGGCCGTGGGATCGTGCCACGCGTCAGAGGATTAATTGCCCAAGGGAAACGCAAAGGTCCCTGGAAGATGGCCGCGCGATGGGCCACGTGGCGCACGATCAAGGGTAGCCCAAAGGGTGTTATCATCCTCATTTCAGGGAATGTCCAATCAGTCATTAAGAATACCCCTGCGGTTCAGAAAAGGTCGCGTCAATAATTCGAAGAGTTGCAGAGTCAGCAGAGAATGACACGTCATCAGGATGGCACGTGGACGGCGTGGGCGAGGCTTTAGTCTTGACGCTGAAGACAAGTCTTCGGCTTAAGACTGGGGGGCTTGTGTACCGTCCCGTATCCGGGCGTTGACTAAGTCAAGGTCAAAGTCAACGGCTGGAGAGTCAAAGTCAACGCAAGGCGTCGCCTGGCTGGAGAGACGCCAAGAGGAAGCGTCGCCAAGGCAAGGCGTCGCCTAGGTGAAGGCGTCGCCCAACCAGGGCATCGCCAGATCAAACAGTGCTAAAGTGAGGCAATCACGGTGTGGTTCCTCGATACCCATGGGTAGGAAAGACCATGGAGGGAGCGACGCCGTGGGGAGGCCTCAGGTCCCAATAGCACGGGGCAGCGATAAAGAAAAGGAAAAGGTGGCTTCAAGGCCATAGTAATAATACCAGTGAAGGGCAGCCTGACTCGTGAAGTGCTCCTGCCGCCCCAGAGATGCACGTGGGGCAGATACGACTCAAGAGGAAAGTCACGCCCAGGGCAACCGGGTGCAGGGTACAAAAGGAAGGCAGATACGCTCTCAAAGTAAGTGATTAGATACTTGGGGGCATGAGTTGGCACCCAAAAAGTCACCCCTAGCGCAGTAGCACTCTCAGCAGGAGGACTCACACGTAGAAACGTCCCCAGACGGGCAGAAGCGTCCCCGGATGGGGTCATGGCGTCGTGAGGCCCTCCACGTGTACGACAGCCATGCCAGAATGGAAACACCCTTTAGTCAGGTGCCAGGTAATTAAAGGTTATTCAATACAGTTTCCCTTTCGAGCATTCAGGTACTATAATGGCTCCCGAGCGTTTCAACGTCTTAAATGCGCAACGTTTTCTAATTAAGCGCTTTAATGAGTGCGTTACGTTTGTGATTAAAGGCGCTTTAAGGCGCTTTAATGCTTGGGTAGTTGAAATAGCGCGGAGAATGTTGGAAACAGGGTTGGAACTTTCGGCAAATTTATCAGAGAACTCTCTAGTTGCTTGCTCGTGCTTCAAGGTTACGTACAAGTGACTGGGGAATATTTTTGCCTGAGAGAGACTTTCGTCTCCCTCCACAGTCATTCAAACTCTGGAACTATCTTCATCATTTTCTCACTCTTCATAACCTACTTGCGTTCTTTCTTCTTGCACCCTTCCTTCTTGCACCTTTTCTTCTCTGTCGAAGGGTTGTTCTAACCTTCGCTCCCCTCGCTCAACTCTTGCATTTATGGCAATCTTGATCTTGTTAAAGAATGTCTTCTCACGATGCTTCCTCCAGGGTCCGTCCCAAAGACTTGTACCCTTGGGCCTCGAGTGAACTTCTTGACGAGTATTCATGCTTGCTCTCAGCCAGGGCCATACGGGAACACAAAGGGGATTCGTGTTCCTATGACCACCAGGCCTTCGCGAGGAGGCATGATGACGACATCGCTGTGCTCCCTTGCACTCTAGGGGAGCCAGTATGTGGAGACGAATGGGCCAACGGAGGGGTTCCTTTCTTTTACTTTTACCAGGTGGTGTTCACGACCATCGGAGTGCGCTTACCCTTCTCCCGGTTCGAGAAGGAACTGCTGACGGAGATCAACGTGGCTCCGGCCCAGTTATACCCCAACAGTTGGGCCTTTGTCAAAGCCTTCGACATCCTCTTCGGGTTTCTGGGTTGTGTACCCTCGGTTGACCTCTTTCTCCACTTCTTTGGGGTGAAGAGGCAGAGACACAACCTCTGGGTAACTCTCAGCAATGTACCCGGAAGAGTTCTCTTCACACCCTTTCAAAGCTCGTTCACGGGGTGGAAAGGCCGGTTCTTCAAGATCTGCTGTACTGATCTTGTTCCCGACGCTCTGGATGGGTTTCCGTTGTACTGGGTGAGAGAGGAAAAGGTCCTCAAAGCCAAACCCCTCAAGAATCTGGCTCCAAGTGATCAAATAGCTTGCCGGATTCTTGCTGAGGCGGGAGGTTTTGACTCTGCTACGGTGATCAGCCTGGAGTTCAACGCTGGGACTCTTGAGAAATACATATGTAAGAACCACTGCTTTAGGAAACTCGGCCTTTATTGCCTTCTGTACGTGCATGTCTTGCTTCATGGTGTCTCTAACACATCTTCTCCCTTGGTGCAGGTTCGAAGATAAACCAAGAAAAGAGGACACGACTCACTCGAGCTCTGCAGGCTGGGAAAGGGGCTTCGCCTTCCTCCAGTGATAACTCTGATGACCACTGAGGAATGGCTTGTTCGTGTTTTTGCATGATTTGTAGTGTTTGCTCCGTTCGTGCTTGTATTGAACATTGCTTGTAACAACAACTTGTCAATATCATACTTAATTTTTTGCAACGCCACTTTACTTTGCATATGCTTCATGCACTGCGCACTTTCCTTTCGTCTCGTTCTTCTAACGCTGCATACCTTCACTTGGGCGACGCCTTCTCAGGGCAACGCCCTTATCTAGGCGGCGCCTTCTTTCTGGGCGACGCCAGGACCTAGGCGACGCCTTCTTACTTGGCGACGCCATGGCCTAGGCGGCGCATCACATAATCTTCAAACAAGGAAAGATAAAGGCTGAAAACCAAGGCACTTCTTTTTCTCAAACTGGTTTTTTCCTTTTATTAGGGTGACCTCATTAAAAAACCCCCGAAAGGGAAAAAGAGCGTCCCCTTCAACTAAATTGTTACATACTGCTTACATAAGTCAACTGAAATAAAATTTTAAGTTGGCTGCATTCCAACTGCGCGGGATAGGGCCTCCATCTAAAGTCTCCAGGTTATACGAACCATTGCCCTTAGCCTCAGTAACCCTGAAGGGCCCGGTCCACTTGGGAGACAGCTTATTCTCCAACTCGTATGGGTGGGCTTTCCTCATCACTAGGTCGCCCACCTGAAACTGTCGCGGCTTTACCTTAGAGCTATATTGCCGCTGTACTCTTCTCTTCATCGCTTCAGCTTTTATTCTAGCTTCTTCCCTGGCCTCTTCTAGCAGATCCAGGTTTACCCGCCTCTCCTCATTGGACTCCTCCGCCACGAAGTTTTGAAAACGTGGTGAGATTTCATGTATTTCTACTGGAATCATCGCGTCCGAACCGTACACCAAACTGAAAGGCGTCTCCATAGTAGGGGATTGGGGCGTGGTGTGATATGCCCATACAATCCTTGGCACCTCTTCCGCCCACGCCCCTTTGGCTTTCTCTAACCTTCTTTTTAACCCTCTCAGCAGAACTCTGTTTGCCGACTCTACTTGTCCATTGGTCTGGGGGTGTTCAACCGACGCGAACACTGGTTTGATTCCTACTTCAGCGCACAGATTTCTCAACTGCTGACTGGCAAACTGGGTCCCATTGTCAGATATCAGGCGCCTAGGTATGCCAAAGCGACACACAATGTTTCTCCACACGAAATGCTGTACCTTATGCGCAGTGATTTGTGCCACGGGCTCTGCCTCTATCCACTTAGTGAAGTATTCGATGGCGACGATCAGATACTTCATCTGCCTGATTGCCAGTGGGAAAGGGCCCAGGATGTCAATTCCCCATGTGTGGAAAGGCCACGGGCTGTATATGGACCGCAACTCTTCTGGCGGCGCCTTGTGCCAGTCGGCGTGCTTTTGGCATTGCTTACACCGCTGGGCGTGCCGTGCGCAATCCTCTTTCACTGTTGGCCAGAAGAAACCTGCGCGTATTACCTTGGAGGCTAAGGACCTTCCTCCTACATGGCTTCCGCAGATGCCTTCGTGTAGCTCCGCCATTGTCCTGGTGCACTCATCGCCACTGACGCATGTTAGGATAGGGTGAGTGAAGTCGTGCCTGAACAGCACCCCATCCACCAAAGTATATCTTGCGGCATTTCTTTTAACTTTTTTACCCTCTTCACGGTCCACTGGAAGAGCCCCATCCGCCAGTTATCGTTTATAGGGCGTCATCCAGGTGTCTCCCTTGGACAAAACACAGACCTGCATCTGCTCTTCCTCAGGCACACCCGCGTATATACTGATGCGGGGCGCCCTCTGCGTATCTTGGGTCAAAGAGGAATGACTCCTCGGCCTTCCCCTTGATGTATAAATCTGGAGGACATCCACCCTGTTGTCTTCCACGAATCGACGCGGAGCTTTGAGAGTCTCCTGGATCACTGCCCTCTGTCTACCCCCCTTGCCTGAGCTGGCCAGCTTTGCGAGCAGGTCAGCTCTGGCATTCTGCTCCCTCGGGACAAGTATCAGCTCAAGAGCGTCGAACGCCCCCTTCAACAACTGGACGTATCTCAGATACGCCGCCATCTGTGGGTCCTTCGCCTGGAATTCACCCGACACCTGCCCCGTAATCAACTGAGAGTCGCTCTTCACCAGGAGGTTCTGTGCGCCCATCTCCTTGGCCAAGAGCATTCCTGCTATCAGGGCTTCATATTCCGCCTGATTGTTACTTGCCTTGAAGGCAAAACGCAAGTCCTGCTCGATCAGTATGCTGTCGGGTCCTTCCAACACTATTCTCGCACCGCTCCCTTGTTGGTTTGAAGAGCTATCAACCGAGAGCAGCCACTGCGAACTCGCTTCCACCTCTTGCTCACCTCCGGGCGAAAGTTCTGCTACAAAATCCGCGTACACCTGCCCTTTGATGGATCCTCTAGGCTCGTACTGGATGTCGAATTCTGACAGTTCCACTGCCCAGCGTACCATTCTTCCTGCCACATCGGATTTCTGCAGCACTTTCTGTATAGGGAGGTTGGTCATCACCACCACCGTAAAACTGTGGAAATAATGACGGAGCCTCCTAGCAGAGAACACTACCGCCAGCGCCGCCTTCTCTAGTGCTTGGTACCTCGTCTCAGCCCCCTGTAAGGCCTTGCTTACGAAGTAGATGGGCTTCTGACTCTGGTCCTGCTCTTGGACCAACACAGAACTGATGGCCCGCTCCGTTACAGTAAAATACAACCGGAGGGGCACGCCCGTTACCGGCTTGCAGAGGACCGGTGGCGTCGCCAGGTACTCCTTCAGCTTAACGAAAGCCGCTTCGCATTCATCAGTCCATGCAAAGCGACTGTTTCTCTTGAGGCACTGGAAGTACGGGTGCCCCTTTTCTCCGTCGGCGGAAACAAACCTCGAGAGCGCCACCATCCGCCCTGTCAACTGTTGCACCTCTTTTACCGATGTCGGACTCCGCATGGCGATAATAGCCGCACATTTGTCGGGGTTCGCCTCTATCCCCCTCTCGGTGAGCAAAAAACCCTTACCGGCCTCTACCCCGAAAACACATTTCTCAGGGTTCAACTTGAGGCGGTACTTGGATATTGTGTTGAACAACTCCTCTAGGTCTGCTATGTGCTGCACTCTATTCTGCGACGCCACCACCATGTCGTCTACATAAGCGTATACGTTCCTCCCAAGCATTGGCGCCAGGACCTTGTCCATTAGCCTCTGGTACGTGGCGCCCGCAGTTTTGAGCCCGAAGGGCATCACCTTATAGCAATAGCTGCATGTCTCCGTCATGAATGCAGTCTTGCTCTCCTCTCTTGGGTGCATCTTGATTTGGTTGTACCCTGAAAAGGCGGGTAGGAAACTTAACACCTTGCTGTCGGACGCACTGTCTACCAAGGCGTCGATGCTGGGCAACGGATACGAATCCTTTGGGCACGCCTTGTTTAGGTCTGTGAAGTCGACGCACATCCTCCACTTTCCGTTCGCCTTTTTCACCAAGACGACGTTGGCGAGCCACTCAGGGTACTGGATCTCCCTAATGTGGCCAGCACTCAGCAGCTTTTGCGTTTCGTCTTTTACCACCTGTTGTCGTTCCTCATTGAACTTCCTCCTTCTCTAACGCACGGGGCGGACCGTGGCATCCATGCTGAGGTGGTGACACTGGAAATCGGGGTCGATGCCTGGCATATCCGAGGCGGACCATGCAAAGGCATCCAGGTGGCGTGAAAAACCTCCAGCAATGGTGTGGACCTCGCCAAGCACAGGCATCTCGTGTGCTGGCTCATCTGTCGGCGGCGGCACGGTGGCGGTCGTTGTGGAATCTGCGACATAATCTTTCAAAAACCCAGTCCTCACCAGCTCATCTAGCTGGTAGCCCAATGATAGGCAATTATGAATTTGGTGCCCGAAAGCCTCGTGGAATTCAGACCAAGAGTCATTACGGGGCCCTAACACCTTGTCGGTCTTCGCCGGTCGCCTCAGCCTCTCAGCTATGTTGGGCACGGCGATCAGATCCTTCAACTCAACCACGAAGTTGTACCTCGCCGGTCTTGCTCTTTCTCTGGCGGGGCGTTCTCCTCCTGCTGGACCCCGGGGCTGGGGCTTTCTGGCCTCGTAGGGGCGTCTCGCCTCTGGCTTCTTTCTCCCCGTCGTGGTCTCATTGACTCTGACGGGTTGAACTCGCGCCGGTCCCCTCGGGCGTGAGGGCACGGCGCTGGTGCGCTTCACACATACCTCCCCTTCCGAAGCAATATGCTCCACTGCCCTGCGCCATAATTCAGCGAAAGTCCTAGGGCGATTGCGATAATGGATTCTCCGAAGGGGCCGGGGCACACGCCTTTCACAAATGCGTACACGATCATAGGCTCCTCTGTTGTGCCAACCTTCACGACCTGGGCCCCGAAGTGATTGATATACTCCTTCAGGGTCTCCCCCTGATATTGCTTCACGTCGAACAGGTCGTAGGAGACCGGCGGCGGGGCCTTGTTGGCTAAGTACTGTTCTCGGAATAACCGCGACAATTGGCGGAAGGATGTGATATGACCTTCTGGGAGGCTAATGAACCAGTCCATAGCCATCCCGGTCAGAGTGCTCATGAAGAGCTTGCACTTGGCAGCATCAGAACCGCCTATCAGGACCATCTGCGTGTGAAATGCAGCCAGGTGCGTCTCTGGGTCCTCCATCCCGGTGAAGATCACCTTGGGTCCCGCGAACGTGTTCGAGATCGCTGCGTCTAGGATCTCCTGTGAGAAAGGAGTGGAAAACTCCCTTGGTGGGGAATGGTTCTCCATCTCGTCATGTCCAGGCCGCCTCCTATCGTTTCTCAGGCCCTGGCGCAACTCCTCATTCACACGGTGGAGCTCTTCGTTCCGCTCATGCGAGGCGTCAAGGTCTGCCTGCATGCGTTCCTGCTCCATTTTTGAATCCGCCATGTCCTGCTGCAGCCCCCACATTATTTCCAGGACCTGCTGCATGGATAGGTCTGCTGGGGCTGCGCGTGCTGCTCTTCGTCTGGTGGGGGCCATTGTCACTCCGAACTCCTTCAGCGCTACTGTAACCTGGTAGATTTTTTCGAACTTGTGATGGGACTGATGTTTTATATCGGCCCCACGGTGGGCGCCAAATGTTCCGTCCGGTTGACCGGGACGTCTTCGTGCGCGACCTCAACCGTCAGCTAGGGACTCCTTCCCACTGGTTGCCTGTGGATTCCTGCAAAAAAGAGGACAAAGAGGCGCCCTAGCGGCCGTGTGCACTCCGACGCTCAAGTCAGCCAGCAAGAAACACCAAAAACTGTCCACCTACGTGTTTGAGCACCACGTATGGCACTCTGAAGGTGGTAAAATAACTGTGTATATGTGTGTGTTGTCTCTTTCAGGCAAAAATATTCCCCAGTCACTTGTACGTAACCTTGAAGCACCAGCAAGCAACTAGAGAGTTCTCTGATAAATTTGCCGAAAGTTCCAACCCTGTTTCCAACATTCTCAGCGCTATTTAAACTGCCCAAGCATTTAAAGCGCCTTAAAGCGCTTTTAATCACAAACGTAACGCGCTCATTAAAGCGTTTAATTAGAAAACGTAGCGCATTTAAGACGTTGAAACGCTTGGGAGCCATTATAGTACCTGAATGCTCGAAATGGAAACTGTATTGAATGACTTTTAATTACCTGGCACCTGACTGAAGGGTGTTTCCATTCTGGCATGGCTGTTGTACACGTGGAGGGCCTCACGATGCCGTGACCCCATCTGGGGGCGTTTCTGCCCATCTGGGGACGTT
Source organism: Phaseolus vulgaris (assembly GCF_000499845.2). Taxonomy (NCBI): domain Eukaryota; kingdom Viridiplantae; phylum Streptophyta; class Magnoliopsida; order Fabales; family Fabaceae; genus Phaseolus; species Phaseolus vulgaris. Next base: position 19,893,879 of record NC_023752.2, read on the forward strand.
TCTACGTGTGAGTCCTCCTGCTTGGGAGTGCTACTGCGCTAGGGGTGGCTTTTTGGGTGCCAACTCATGCCCCCAAGTATCTAGCCACTTACTTTGAGAGTGTATCTGCCTTCCTCTCACACCCTGCACCCGGTTACCCTGGGCGTGACCTTCCTCTTGGGTCGTATCTGTCCCGAAGGCGTCTCTGGGGCGGCAGGGGTATTTCACGAGTCAGGCTGCCCTTCACTGGTACTATCACTATGGCCTTGAAGCCACCTTTTCCTTCTCTTTATCACTTTCCTGAGATATCGGGACCTGAGGCTTTCCCACGACGTCGCTCCCTCCATGGTCTTTCCTACCCATGGGTATCGGGGAACCACACCGTGATTGCCTTGCTTTTACACTGTTTGATCTGGCGACGCCCTGGTTGGGCGACGCCTCCACCCAGGCGACGCCTTGTCTTGGCGACGCTTCCTCTTGGCGTCTCTACACCTGGGCGACGCCTTGAGTTGACTTTGACTTTCCAGTCGTTGACTTTGACCTTGACTTAGTCAACGCCCTGATACGGGATGGTACAATAGGTTCGCAGAGAACACCTCACTATCCAGATCATTGTTCTAAAACTCAGGGAGGTAGAGAAGGATCCGAAAGGCGCCTCTGCCCCCAGATGAGGGAACAATGATCAAGTTATGCAAAAGAGGGTAACATCGCCAGAACCCTATGGCGTGAAGGTTGAGATAGTGAGGGGGTTGTATGGCGAGTACCAGATCGTGAGGAATTTCCGGCGATGACAGGAGAAGCGTGAACTTCACTTGGCAGATCAGGTAAGCTGTGTTTAGAATATTAGATTGAGTTAAAACCTGCTGCCTAGCAAGTGATTTTGCGATAAGGTTTGTTACCTTAAGTATAAGTATAAGTCATGATAATTGATGGTGGCTCGAGTTTACTTTGAATTAAAAGTTTGTTGAGTTTGTTATAAGGTTAACAGTTTGCTCGAGTTAAAACAGTGTGTGAAGGGTTAAGTTCAGGTAACGATGAGTTACTCCAGTTGAATGAGTGTTACCAGTTATGTTGGTCGATCACGCAGCAGATAGAGAGAGAAGACCAAGTTAAGTGAAAAAAATAGAAGATAGCGCTCTAATAAAAAAAAAGTCATATATACATCGCCAACAAAGTTGTGCATAGTTCAAATATTACAAACAAAAAACAAATTCAAGGTTTTCTAAAAGGAGGTGATGGGGGAAAGCAATTAGTCTTCAGAAGGCACAATCTTCCCATCCACCACTTCGTTGCAGATCGATAACATGGAGAGGTCGAGCTCCGGATATTGGCATGCTATTTGCTCCAGAGCGGCGTCAAACTCGGCGGTGAGGACTTGAGCAGCGCTTTGGTTGAGCTCGTACGCTTGTTTCTTTAACTCTTCTCTCTCCTCATGAGCCCGAGCCAGTTATTCAGCAGCTTTCTTGCTCTCGTCCCGAGCTTGGGCCAGCTCTACAGCAATTCTTTTAGTTTCCTCACGAGCTTCGGTGAGCTCAGTGAGAGCCTTGTCCCTCTCAGCTTCATCTTTTTTCAATCTTCTCCACCCTGGAAGCTTCAGCTTTTTGTGCAGCCTCCAAATCTGCCACTTTGACCCTAAATGGGACCAGTTTGCTCTCCAAGTCAATCTTTTCTTGGAGTTGAGTGTGCAGCTTTTGGCGCAGATCGGAGGCTTCCTTGCGTGTGTTCCTTAGTTCCGCTTCCAGCGCATCCTCCAGCCTTGAATGTTCCATCTCCGTCATCAGCAGATTGCATGTGAGCTTTTCAGCCTCAGTCTTTATGATGAGATTTGACTCTTTGAGCTCGAGATTTTCCTGTTGGAGCCTCTTGAGCGAATCCGTCGCAGCTCTTGTTACAAGCGAAGGGAAACCTTCCGCCATGGCCTTTAGCTGAGCTGCAAAGGGTCCCAAGGTCTCCCTGAAGGAATCTGGGAGACTTGAGGTTGATGCTGGAGGTGCTGGTGGAGTTTGATGTTGACTTTCACCACCACCCTCTTGAGCTTGTACAGCAATGGGGGCTTCAAGGTGTGGTGGTGAGGCTAGGGCTTCTGTTATAGGCATTTGGGGAAGCCTGGGCACCCTCATCTCCTTCTAGTGCGGCCCCAGCGATGGATGTGGTGGAAGGAGGACCCTCTCCAACAGATACAAATGGTGTTGAGGCGCTTGGAGGGTTCTCTGTATAGTTAGGGCCGCTGCTTTCGACCACTGGGGGCGCGACGGCCAGTGGTGCTGCTCGGACTGGTTCTAGCGGAGCTGGAGGTGATGGCGGCGTTGGTGTTGGGAGTGCAGGTGGTGTAGAGGTGGTTACCCTTTTCCTCTTGGTGATGAGACCATCCTCGGTGTCTTCATCGTCGTCTTCTTCCTCCGACACCACCTGAGGGGTCTTCCTCTTTGGTCTCTTCAACACCATTTTTTTCCTTTCTGGGGCGGGTAGGGCCCCAGAAGGAGTTGGACCTCGGGGAGGAGTTTTTCCTTGGGCAGCGGCGATCTCCACAACCGAGTTGGGCACAGTTTGGGAGCCTACCGCAAGATTGTGGGATCGGGCGATCGCCCTCAATTCTGCCAGCTTTCCTTTTCCCAACATTGCGTCTGCACAAGGTAAAAAATAGATGAGTATGCCCCAAAGCAGAAGCAGAACATACAAGTATATACATACAGAAATAACATAAGCAAATAGCACATGGATGAATGATCAAGACCAGTACAAAACAAACAGAATGCCAAAGACAAAATGGTAGAAATGCTAAGACAGTTTCAACACAAAATGAGCGTCTTGGTGTTGGGGTAAGGGCTAACCTATGTACATTTCAAGTTGGCCCTCGAGGAATTCGAAGGAGATTATTGGAGCAGTGGGAAAGGTGATGTTGGCAGAAGCCACACTTTTCCAGAAGAGACAAAGGTCTTTGTCCATATCCCCTATGTTGTCAGGACTTCTTGCTCTCCTGAAGTTGTCCCTGGAATCCTTTTTCCCCTTGTTTACCCAATACAAGGGGAAGCCATCAAGCAACGAAGGGTCTTGGTCGTTCTGGCACACCTTGACGAATTTCCCCTTCCAGTCTTTGTAGGATTGCTGGAAGATGGAGAGGATTGACCTCCCAGCAATTCCATTAAAGCTGACCCAGAGGCGATCTCCAGGATTCTTTGCCTCAAATAGAAAAGGGAAGACATCAACCGAAACCGGCAGCCCCAAATGCGCGCAAAGGATTTGAAACGCCCTCACGAATGCCCAGCTGTTGGGATGGAGTTGGGTAGGGGCGATGTCGAGCTCGGTCAACAGCTCCCTCTCGAAACGAGTGAAAGGAAACCTAAGTTTCACTTCTTGAACAGCGTGGCGTAGACGAAGCAGAACAACTCGCCGTTGTTCCCCTTATCGTCCACAAAAATTGGTTCTCCAGGGAGGCAAGGCAGCACCGTCACATTGTCATCGTGCTCCTTGTGAAATGAAAGGTTGGGTTGATCCCCTTTCTTCAGACGAAGCACCCCCCACCTCAGTATTTATCGACGAGGTTTCCTTCAGTAGAATTGGGGTGGCCCAAGGGTAGAGCTCTTGGTAGTCCTGTGGAGGAAGGGAGACTCCCCCGGCTTGTGGTGGAGTTGCTTGGGTAAGGTTGGCACGAGAAGAGGCAGGCCTCTCAGCCTGTGTGGAAGGAGCACCAGAGACTCGTGGGGGGTTGCGTGTTGGTGGAGGGTTTGTCCCAGGGATAACCCTACGAGTTTTGGGAGGAGGGTTTCGCGATGAGGAAGGAGGATTAGCGGTGGACTTTGTGTGAGCCATCGCAGGAACTGCAAAGGAAAGAAAAGGGAAGAAATGAGGATAGCAAGAGAATGACTCGATTGAGGACGAAGAAGATAGAACGAACGAGTGAGAGTTCACTGGGGTAGACGTTATCAGGAACGAAACTCTAAGTTACGAGAAAAAGAGAAACAACCCACAACGTATGCTCCAGACAGTTAATGGATGATGGAAACTGATTAAAATGCAACAAATATCAGTAGAAGGAGTAAAAGAGTTACCTTTTGATGATCGGGTAAATGTTGAAGGAAGTTGAAGATTGTGGGAGACAAGGTTTCGTAGTTCGCAGAGAGAACGTTTAGAATGCTTGAAGATTAAGAAAGATAATTAAACAATGAATAACGCGAAGGGTTTAAAGGTTTCGAACGTTGTAGGAAGCGCAAACGACAATTAAAAACAACCGTTGATGAAGCCACGTGTCGTTTGATTAAAAAAGGGTTGGTGAAGCGTCAGAAAGGCAAAAGAGTACGAACGTACGGAAGTCCGTACAAGGGCCACGTAGATCGACGATGATTTGACTTCTTAGTCTTTTCACTGGTCAAGTCTCAGCTTAAGACTGGGGGGCTTGTGTACCGATCAGGTCATCGGGTGTGATGGCGTGGCAGCAAGCAACAATATAGGCGTGTTGAACGGGACACCTGGCCGACAGAAGGGAAGTAAATCGGGAAGTCAGTATAGTCGCCGATCGCTGAAGTGGCGTTCTCCGATCTCTAATGTGCGTAACCGGCGGTCAACAAAGTTGCGTCACAGTCGCCGTATGTGAGTACTAGGAGATCAGGTGGTTAGAGATCGCCGAAAGGGGCACATCGCCGAACGACAGGAAATCTTATTTAAGGTTTCCAAGAGGTACAAGTATGGAAGACGAGTGATATATTTGTCACGTAGCAGCGGAGGATGAGGTTATCAGATGATCACACCCTGGCCAGAGGTCGGGTCGAGGGAACAGTTTCCCAGAACATGCATGGTGTGCAAGTGAAGCAGATCGTGATGGCGGCAGGCGAGACCATAGAGATGGTGCACGTGGTGGCACGGTACTCGCCACTTAAGGGGTCGCGCTCCAAGGAAAGCCGTGCACCGAGTTACTCCCTGTATGGATAACTTAGTCGAATGGCGAGAAGAGTAGAAGTGACGCTCGAGTTATCCTAGCTCAGATGATGACACGTGTAGGGTTGGGTACAACCTGCGACCCCAGCCCAGATGGTGACACGTGTACAACTGGATGTGAGCCACGCGTCCAGAGGTGTAACCGTCAGGAGAGAGAAAAGGCTAAGGTATATAAGGAACACTTAACAGATTTTTGAGGTACGCTTTCAGAACGCTTTTCAGTACACTAAGATTCACTACGCACGGTTCCTTGAGTTGAGATATTCTCTCTGAGTTTTTGGTGATTCCTCCACTGACTTGGGCGTCGGAGCGCGATCGGCCGCAGTGGCGCCACTTTGTTTTCTTCAGGTTCTTGCGAGGAATTAAGGCGTGAGGAGCAAAAGCTAATGTGGTGCGAAGCTGATCCAGAGGAGAGATCTTTGACGTGGCAAGACTCTTGCACTCAAGTCAAGCGGCAGGATCACTATGTATCACAAACTCTTTGGGAAAAAGGTAGTGTTGCCAAGTAAACAAAGCCCTAACAAGTGCATATAATTCTTTATCATAGGTGGAATAATTGAGATGACTTCCCTTCAATTTCTCACTAAAATAGGCTATGGGGTGGCCCTCTTAAAGGAGAATAGCCTCAATACCTATGCTTGAAGCATCACACTCAATCTCAAATGTCTTAGTGAAATTAGGAAGGGCCAAGATGGGAGCATTAGTCAATTTTTCTTTCAAAGTGTCAAAAGCATTTTGTTGTGCTTCTCCCCGTTGAAAGACCACATCCTTTTTCACTATGTCATTGAGTGGTGCGGCAATGGTACGAAAGTTTGGGACAAATCTTCTATAGAAAGGAGCAAGTCCATGAAAACTTCGGACCTCATTCAAAGATTTCGGTGTAGGCCAATTTTGAATGGCCATCACCTTTGTTTTGTCCACATGGACCCCTTTGCAACTCACAACAAACCCTAGGAATTCTATATGATCAAGAGCAAACATACATTTAGCAAGATTAGCATACAAATGTTCCTTCCTAAGGGTTTCTAAAACTTGCCTAACATGCAACCTATGGTCATCCAAAGATAAGCTATAAATGAGAATGTCATCAAAGTAAACAACAAGAAACTTACCAATGAATGGTCTAAGAACATGATGCAAGAGGCGCATGAAGGTACTTGGTGCATTAGTTAGACCGAAAGGCATAACTAACCACTCATATAAACCAAAGTTGGTCTTAAAAGTCGTCTTCCATTCATCACCCGGTTTGATACGGATTTGATTGTAGCCGCTTTTAAGATCAATCTTTGAAAAGATTTTTGAACCATGTAATTCATCCAACAAATCATCTAGTCTAGGTATGGGATGCCTATACTTAATTGTTATGTTATTGATGGCCCTACAATCCGAACACATTCGCCATGTGCCATCCTTTTTTGGCACTAAGATGATAGGCATAGCACAAGGACTCATGCTATCTTGCACCCACCCTTTTTCAATCAAAGCCTCAACTTGTTGGCGAATTTCCTTGGTTTCACTTGGATTGGTCCTATATGCTGGACGATTTGGTAAAGAAGAGCCCGGTATCAAATCAATTTGGTGTTCAATCCCTCTCAAAGGTGGAAGTCCATTTGGAGGATCTTGAAACACATCTTGAAACTCTACCAAAATTTCCAAGCAATGAGGACTATCAACAAGTAAGTCTACTCTAAGAGTTCTAGGGATGACTAAGAAAAGAGGATGATGAGCCACTATTTCCCTTTCAATGTCACGCCTAGACACAAGGAGTGTAGGCTTAGAACTCTTATCTTTTTTATCTTTTTTATCTTTTCACTCTCCCTCTTTTTCTTCATGATAACTTGGTCCTCATGGACTTCTCTTGGAGAGAGAGATTTTAAAGTAACCTTGTGACCATGGAATTCAAAAGAAAGTTTGTTGGTAAAGCCATCATGTAAAACTTTTCTATCAAATTGCCAAGGCCTTCCCAAAAGAACATGAGTGGCTTCCATGGGCACAACATCACATAATACCTCATCTTTGTATTTTCCAATGGAGAAATGGATGAGCACTTGTTTATTGACAACTATTTCTCCTACTTCCCCAAGCCATTGTAATTTGTAGGGCTTTGTATGAGAGATAGTAGGCAATCCAAGCTTATCTACTACTCTTGTACTAGCCACATTTGCACAACTACCCCCATCCACTATCAAAGAGCAAATGTTGTTTTGAATAAGACATCTGGTATGGAAAATATTTTCCCTTTGACTTTCATCAAAAGGTTGTGAAACTTGTCCAAGAAGTCTTCTCACAACTAACAAATCCCCTTCTAGTGGACATTCACTCTCTTCCTCACTAGATGCACTAGAATGCAATGAATGCTTAAGAGAATCCGAATCATGCTCACTCCCTACAATGCCTTCATGCATGTACATACTTCGTTTGGAAGGGCAATTAGCAGTTATATGACCATAACCCATGCATTTAAAACATTTAGTATTAGACGTTCTAGTGGGTGATTTAGGCCTAGAGGTAGATGGCTTAGTTTCCTTGGGTTTGAAAGAAGACTCTTTGGAAGGAAATTTAGAAAAAGACTTTTTGTTTCTCCAAGACTTGTTGTAGTAACCATCATTGGGAGCATTTTTGAAAGAATTTTTCTTAGCAAGTTGGGCTTCCACCTTCATTGCAAGATGAACTAAAGAACCCAATGATGAATACTCTTGTAACTCAACAATGTCTTGAATATCCTTCCTAAGTCCACTCACAAACCTAGCAATCATAGCTTCCTCACTTTCTTCTAATTCAATTTTAAGCACAAGCGTCTCTAGCTCCTTATAATATTCATCCACATTTAGCGTGCCTTGTTGAAACCTTTGGAGTTTCAACATGAGGTCTTTCCTAAAATGTGGGGGCACAAATCTAGCGCGCATGTGATCCTTTAAAGAGTTCCAAGAGTCCACGGGAGGACCCTTGTGATAGATAATGTCCTTTACAATACCATGCCACCATTTCATGGCATAATCACTAAATTCTAGGGTGGCTAGCTTAAGCTTATGCTCATCTTGGATCTCATGGATCTCAAATATTTGTTCACACTTAGCCTCCCAATCTAAATATACATTAGGATCACTAGAGCCATTAAAACAAGGAAGCTTGACCGAAGGAAGCCTAGACTTTGCATCTTGATAGAAGCCATTGTCGTAGTGATGTCTTTCTCCTTGATGATGAGGTCTTTGTCCATGAAATTGTGGTGGAGTCCTCCTTCTCCTATGCTCTTCTTCACGGCCAAAATCATTTGAAGATGCTCTTGAAGATGGTCTATGAGAATGATGCCCATCATGGATAGAAGGAGAAGGCCTAGCTTGTTGGACCTTCATCTTTTGCATCTTCTCTTCCAAGCGTCTAATAGTTCTTTGTGCTTCATGTAATTCACCAAGGATTGAAGCTTTGGAAGGAGAATTCTGTTTGTAGGATGCATCACTTGAAAAGCCAGCCATTTGTAATTCAAAAAACAGCAAACACACAAAACAGCAAACAAGTCAAGAAACAAAATTAGTAAAAACAGTGAGTGTTTTAAGCAAAAATGCCGAAGTGAATTGAGGCAGAAAATAGGTCACTCTCAAAGAAATAATGTCCTTGCACCAATCTGATCTTGAGGCCTTGGAATCCTCAAATGAAAGATGTCAAAGCAAGCACACCAATCTCAAAGCCAACCACCACAAAACCAATGAAGCAATAAAGACAAACAAGAAAAAGTATAAGCAAAGAAAGGCTAGAACAAAAGGAAAACTAGATGTTTGACAAACTCAAAGAGTAATGAACAAAAGACAAGCAAGAAAATTAAAGAACTCAATGAGAAAGTAGGCACACAAAAGAATACTCAAGGAAAAGCACTAGAGTAGATGAAGAAAACAAAAATTTAGCTACTGGAAAATATATATTTTTTTTTATGCAAACTGTGCTTGATGTTCACTGATTTAACTGGAATGATATAGCGCGAACTGGATTATGAAATTTAAACCACAGAAACTTCAAGATGTTAAATCAATAATGGCACTGGAATCACTTAAAAACAGTAAGCCAATTAATTGAGATAAATTTTTCAAAATCGCTGCCAGATTACCGTATTCTTTTCGGCAGAATTGTACACTTTTTTAATTTTATTTATCATTTTTTGTGTACTTTGAATTTTTGAGTAATTCTTTTTTCTACTCTTTTCTAACACTTTGAATATCACAAATCCAGAATTTCAGAATTTTCCAGTGAGTAAATCAATTGCAATAACGAAAAACAGTAAGCACGTTTTCAGAAAACAGAGGAATCCTAATAGGAATGAAAAACAGAATTATGAACTAGCAAAGACATAATGGAAAATGATGTATTGGAACTTGTATAGGTCTAGAATACAAGTATGAACTCAATTCTAAAACAGAAAATGCACAAAGGATCAATATCAAATTCAGAAAATTATATGACACTAAAGCAAGAAACAATAAAATCAACAAAAGTACTACTAGAAGTGATGACAATTATGGAAAAACAAGACTAAGACAAAACTTGTATGGATTCAAAAAGGAAAATACTCAAACATATGATAGGCAAAAGAATTAAAACAGCAAGCAAACTCAAATAAGCCTAAAAACAGAACCATAAATTGCAAGAAATTAAAAGAGCTCTTGAAATAAAGTGCTACACAACTCAACAATTAAACAAGAACACACCTAAACTCTTGATACCACATGATATGATTCCAATAGCAAAGAAGAGAATGATTCTTGACATTCTTAGGAATCAACTTGAGTTGGACAACAGTTAGGCACTTTTTCTTAGAATTGGATCAATGTTCTAAGTCAAGAACTCACCAAAACTAGCACCAAATCCAAACTCATATGGAAGTTCCTCATATTGTCAAATTGAACCAACAAAAAGAGGTAAAAATCAAAAACACTGTATAGAATTGAAAAGGAACAACAATGAACCGAACAAAATGAATTAAAAGGCAAGGAAACTGAAAAAAAGTGCTGGAAATTAAAATGCACCGAACCAAACACAAAGAAGGAGAAGAACAGCTGCTGGAAAAACTAAAAGCCGAACCAAAAACTCAAGAACACAAACTCAAAACATGAATAACAAAAGAGAAGAAAGGAAGGAGAGGAGAAAGCTCATGAAGATGGATGTATGGTTGGATGATCACGCCACTAGAAGGATGGATGCTCCTAGATGAGTGTGCAAGCCGCCACTTGAGGAAACCATGGATCCATCAAGATAAGACTAGAGAAGAAGGCTCAAAGCTCTCCAATGCTCTCTCAAAATTTGAGTATAGTTTCTCTAATTAAAATTCAAATCTGAAATGTACAAGGGCAACACCTATATTTATTGCCTAAGGGTGCTGAAAAAAAAAGCTAAGAGAATTCAAAATTCCCTCCTAAAGCTATTAGAACCGGCGCCTAAACCAAGCATGAGGAAGGTGTGACCTCTTCCTTCACTTTGACACCTCCTTTTCTACTCCTACACCTATCTACTAACACACACCCCCTCCTAAAGCTCCTAACTAAAGACTAAAAGATGCTATAATAATAGAGGTTTCTAATGTTTCCCTCTAAGCACCTTCAACCAAAGAAATTACAAAAAGAGAAAATAATTGTCCCCTAGCTCCTAAAGCTTTGAACATGCTTCTTGTAAGCCTTTGAGGTGGGCTTTGACCTCCATGGGCGTCCTCTAATTGTTCCTCTACCTCTTCTTGATCTTGTTGATTGGCCTCCATGTCCGCTTGAGCTTGATCTCCATCACTTCGCCACTATTTCCACAGTTTTACGGTGTTAGTAATGACGAACCTTCCCATCCAGAAGGTACTCCAAAAGCCGGACGTGGCCAGAAGGATGGTACGCTGGGCAGTGGAATTGTCAGAATTTGACATTCAGTACGAGCCCTAGGGATCCATCAAAGGCCAGGTCTATGCTGACTTTGTAGCTGAACTTTCACCAGGAGGAGATTCTCAAGAGTTGGAATTAGGGGCACAGTGGGTGCTCTTAGTGAATGGATCCTCCAACCAGCAAGGGAGTGGCGCTGGAATAATCCTCGAGGGGCCTAACGGCGTCTTAATTGAGCAGGCTTTACGCTTCGCCTTCAAGGCAAGCAACAATCAGGCGGAGTACGAGGCGTTGATTGCGGGGATGCTTTTGGCTAAAGAGATGGGTGCTCAGAGCCTCTTTGCAAAGAGTGACTCACAATTGGTCACAAGACAAGTAACAGGGGGATACCAAGCAAAGGACCCCCAGATGGCAGCATATCTGAGGTACGTCGAGGTGTTGAAAAGAGCCTCCGCTGCGTTTGAGCTGGTACATGTCCCCAGGGAGCAAAATGCCAGAGCTGACCTGCTCGCCAAGCTGGCCAGCTCAGGCAAGGGGGGAAGGCAGAGAACCGTAATACAGGAGACCCTCAAAACGCCGCGAAAATTCGTTGCAGATAATAGGGTGGACGTCCTTCATGTTAGTACAACAAGAGGAAAACTAAGGAGTCATCGCTCGTTGATTCAAGATACGGCGAGGGCACCCTGCATCGGTACTTACATAGCCTCACCAGACGAGGGAAGGGGTATGCAGGTATGTACTATGGAAGAAGGCGACACTTGGATGACCCCTTACCGGCGATACCTAGCGGATGGAATCCTCCCAGCATAACCAAAGGAAGGCAAAAAGGTTAAGAGGAATGCCGCCAGGTACACCTTGGTAGATGGGATATTGTTCAGACACGGGTTCACGCACCCTATCTTGACGTGTGTAAGCGGCGATGAGTGCACCAGGATAATGGCTGAACTCCACGAAGGCATTTTTGGGAGCCACGTGGGAGGCAGATCCTTGGCGTCCAAGGTGATACGCGCAGGGTTTTTCTGGCCAACAGTAAGAGAGGATTGCGTGCGATACGCCCAGCATTGCCAGCAGTGTCAGATGCACGCTGATTGGCACAAGGCGCCGCCAGAGGAGCTGAGATCCATATACAGCCCGTGGCCTTTCCATACGTGGGGGATTGACATCCTAGGTCCATTCCCATTAGCGATAAGGCAGATGAAGTATTTGATCATTGCCATCGAGTACTACACCAAGTGGATAGAGGCCGAGCCAGTAGCACAGATCACCGCGCACAAGGTACAACACTTTGTTTGGAAGAACATTGTGTGTCGGTTTGGGGTGCCAAGGCGTCTCATTTCAGACAATGGCACCCAGTTCGCGAGCCAGCAGTTGGGAAAGTTGTGTACAGAAGTAGGAATCAAGCAGGTGTTCGCGTCAGTCGAACACCCCCAGACGAACGGGCAGGTCGAATCAGCAAACAGAGTTTTGTTGAGAGGATTGAAGCGCAGACTATAGAAGGCTAAAGAGGCATGGGCAGAAGAAGTACCAAGGATTGTATGGGCTTACCACCCACGCCTCAATCCACCACTATGGAGACACCTTTCAGCCTAGTGTACGGATCAGACGCCATGATCCCTTTGGAGATACACGAAAGCTCGCCCCGTTTCCTAGGTTTCGTGGCGGAAGAATCCAACGAAGAAAGGAGGGTGAATCTGGACTTGATAGACAAAGCTAGGGAAGAAGCGAAAATTAAGGCCGAGGCCGTGAAGAGAAGAGTGGAGCGTCAGTACAGCTCCAAAGTGAAGTTGCGACAATTCCAGATTGGCGATCTGGTCATGAGGAAGACTCATCCCTACGAATTAGAGAACAAGTTGTCTCCTAAGTGGACGGGACCGTTCAGAGTAACCAAAGCCAAAGGGAATGGGTCGTATAAGTTAGAAACTCTAGAAGGGGGCCCCATCCCACGCAGTTAGAATGCGGCGAATTTAAAGTTTTATTTTAGTTGAAATTTTGTAAAGGGGACACTCTTTTTCCCTCCCGGGGGTTTTTTAACGAGGTCACCCAAATAAAGAAAAGAAAAGTTTAAAGATATTCCCATTCTAGCTTTTTTTCCTTTTCATATGATCTAGGATCAAAGGTCAAAGAAACAAAGACAAAGATGAGGCGTCACCAAGATAAGGCGCCGCCAAGGTAAGGCGTCGCCAAGATAAGATGTCGCCAAGATAAGGTGTCGCCAAGATGAAGCGTCGCCAAGGTGAGACGTCTCCAAGAGAGGGCTTCGTCGGAACAAGGCATCGCCAGAAACAGGCGTCGCCACCAAACAGTCAAGCAGAAGTCAAGTCTAGGGTAAGATAACAGGTATGCCAGTATAAGTTAAAATCCGGGCGCCTAGTCCTTGAGTAGGGGTTAAGGGATTCCTTCGGGACGCCCCCTCCTCAAGTAGGAATAGCTAGCCCCGGTACCAGATAAGTTAAAATCCGGGCGCCTAGTCCTTGAATAGGGGTTAAGGGATTCCTTTGGGACGCCCCCTCCTCATGTAAGAATAGCTACCCCCGGTACCATATAAGTTAAATCTGGGCGCCTAGTCCTTGAGCAGGGGTTAAGGGATTCCTTCGGGACGCCCCCTCCTCAAGTATGAATAGTTGGCCCCAGAGCAGGTCCCTCCTTGAGTGTGGACACCTAGCACAGGTGAGATAAGGCCTCCTCGCCCTTGAGTGACGTTGAGGCACCAGAGACGAACATATAAGTCCTTCTCGCCTTTGAGCGATGTTGAGGCCATAGTAGAGACCAAATCCTTCTTTGCCTTTAGGCAATGACGCGGTGAGCGACGCTTTCATGGGGAAGATTGCTCGCAGAGACGAAGGCCGAGTAAGTTTCTTGGTGGAGAGGCCAAAAGAAGGGTACGCATCACGACTTAAACGGGAGGAGTAAGAGAGAAGATCACGTGCTACCTAAAGAGTTAAAGTCGAACACAATGACAATGAGTACCGAGGGTAACGCACACGATATAGCAAAGAAAGCAGAAGCAGACGCGCGTATGCAAAGATAAAGCAAATAAACATTTAGGTAAGGATCAAGAGTTATAGTTACAGATAAAGTCCATGACAGATGTAAATTAAGCAAAGGGCAATCACATCATATACACATCAAAATGCCAAGTGGACGATAGGGCTAGGCCTTAGTCTTTTTGCTGAAACAAGTTATCAGCTCAAAACTGGGGGGCTTGTGTACCGATCAGGTCATCGGGTGTGATGACGTGGACAAGAGAAAGGTGGGTGGTCAAGAAGTCAACATAGTCTTCGTTTATGGAAGTGGCGTTCTGCGGTGTACATAGTCTCCGTTTTATGGAAGTGGCATTCTGCGGCATACATAATCGGTTGTCGCCGCGTTGTGTGTCACCGACGTGTTAGATAATGGAAGATCAGGTGGTCAGACATCGTCCAAGAGAGGCATCGCCCAAGAGAGGCATCTCCCAAGAGAGGTATCGCCTAAGAGAGGCATCGCCCAAGAAAGACATCGCCCAAGAGAGGCATCGCCGAGCAAAGACATCGCCCAAGAGAGGCATCGCCCAAGAGAGGCATCGCCCAAGAAAGACATCGCCCAAGAGAGGCATCGCCGAGCAAAGACATCGCCTAAGAGAGGCATCGCCAAGCAAAGACATCGCCAAGATAAGGCGTTGCCAAGAGAAGACATAGCCAAGCAGAGATATCGATGGTGTTACCCCCCGATGCCCATGGGTAGGAAAGACCGTGGAGGGGGCGACACCGTGAGGAAGCCTTGGACCTTGATAGCTCAGCACAATAACCAAGAAAGGTTTCTTCAAGGCCATAGATCTACTACCAGTAGGGAGTAACCTGACCCGTGAAGTACCCACGCCGCCGCTGGGAGACCCTGGGATAGATACGACCCATGAGAGGGCCACGTCTAGGGGAGAACCATGTGCATGGTACGAGAGAAAGGTAGATACACTCCCAAGGCGAGTGACTAGCGATTGGGGAGCATGAGTTGGCACCCAGAAAGTCACGCCACGCGCCAATGCACTCTAAGAAGGAGGACTTACACGATGGGTTATCCCTAAGTTGGGTTACGATGCTGTAAGGCCCTCCACGAAGAGTAACGATCAAGTCAGAAGAACACATAGCAGAGAGCATTGAAACATCATGGTATATCATTTTCCCTGAAAGTTTGCTAAGGTACGCATTAATTTAGTTTATGTTTCAGACACTTTAAAGAACTTTAAATGCTTTAAATGCTTTAAACATTTTAAACGCGTCGAACGTTTTTATACGCTTTCAATGCGCTTTAAGGCGCTTTAAATGCTGGAGGTGTTTAAATGGGGATTTAGAGGTTTAAATCAGGAGGCGAGTTTTCAGTTTTAACACACACAGAGAGAAACCCTAGTTGCCTTGTTAGCGCACCCACTCTATGCACAGGCAGTTACGGCAGAAAAGCACTAGTTATTCAGTTACTCGGTTTTTGGACCACCTTCATAACATCCAGTCACGATGTTCCGATACGGAGGTGTGTCCCTTTGATGTTTATCGCTAGCTGACTTGATCGTCAGAGTGCAAACGGCCGCGAGGGCGCCCTTTTGTTCATTTCTTTTCAGGTACTCACAGACGGAGCAGAACGAAGGTGCCCTAGCTCGCAAGGACAGGTCACGCACGAAGACGCGTTCGGTCAACCGGCCAGAACACCTACCATTTGTCTATTTGATGAGACAAATAGAGGGAGAAGTATTGTTGGGAGTTATAATGTTCTTAATTGTGTTTACTGCTTTTGAACATTGCTATTGTTTTGACTAAACTGCTTTAAAATTTAGAGTTTTAAAATTGCTATTTTCTGGTTTACAGAACTTTAACGGTTATCTCTGGGAAATAACCGATTGTTCTTATACAACTCTGCTTATTTGAAAACTGATGTATGGTGCATATATGTTTTGGAATAGATTATTCTGTGTTTGTTCAGTGAATGTAGGATTCAACAGATTCTAAACAAAGAACATTCCTATATGCTGATGGAAATGTGCCTTCATAGTTTTCGGATTTTGTTGGTAAATGGCGGAAGCATCATGGATTGAAGATGAACCAAGGTCCTCCTAAGAGTGATGGTGACCTTGAAGGTGCATGAGAGGTAGGAATTCAAAGTGGTGAGGCCAACTCTACTTGGAAAGGGCGAATTTGTGAAGATTAAAAGCCTAACCTAGGAGGTTTTGGGCAAGAAGTGAAATTGGCACAATTTGGCAGCAATTCACTAAGTATATTAATCTTCCAAATACATGAGCCAAGTCCTATTATTTATAGTGTTTAGAGGGCTGGAAATTCAAAAGAAAGTGGAGAGAAATTCAAATGAATTCCCTCCCAAAAGTGGAGCCTAAATGAGCACATGGGAAGGGGTGTGTCTAGTTTGTATGTTCACCCCCTCCATGGGCTTTCTTGACCGGCCTTGGTAAATTTAGAGGTTTTTAGAAACTATAAGTTTACCTAGGTTGGTGTTTTAGGTGCCAAAATTAATTCTAAGAAAAATTACAAATAAAGTTCCTATGCTAATTTTGACAATAATTAAAATACTAATCTACACTAGAGTTTATGGCATGTAAAATGCGTCTTCTTGACCCCTCTTTGACCATAACTCTAGTGGTTGCCTCAATTTGACATTTTGGTGGCCTTTCAATGGATTGGCGCTGGGGCTTCTTCCATCATCCCCTCCCTCTTAAAAAGGATTTGTCCTCAAATCCAAGGCTTCATCCTCGTCATTAGTAGAGGGGTGTATATGGCTGGATGGTGTGCATCATCTCCTCCTTCTTGAGAAAATCTATCCTCAGATCCACAAGGTCGATCTCGGATAGAAGCCTCTTGCTTTGACAACTATGCTCATCCTCCCGGATAAAACGTCAATCTGTGGGAATCATCAAACAAAGCAAATGTGTTAGTTTGAACAGTTGTATAAAATTCAATTTTCTTAAGTTGCCATTCCTCTTGTTTTTCTATGGTTTTTGGCAACTTTTTACAAGATTTCTTTAGGGAGGAGTTCATAATTTTCTTTTCTTTCAAAAGCTCAAGAGTTTTATCAACTCCAAAATGCCTTATGAATCCTCCTTCATGTGTCTCTCTTACAAGGAGTTTTCTATGTGTTATTTGGGGTATGCAAAGTTTTTCTTCTTTAAATAAGTACCCCTTATAAACATAAAACCCTCCATGTGCTCTAAGGTGGTACTTAGCAAAAGTGGGTGCAAAATCTTGATAAAGTTTAGGTATGTTATCAAATCCAAGAATTTGGGCTCCAAGTTTTAAAAATAGGGCATGTTTCTTTGATAGAGCATCCACCACAGTATTTGTATTTTCCTTCTTGTATTTGATAACATATGGAATTTGCTCAAGAAATCCCATCCACTTTGCATGTATTTTTAACTTGTGTTGACTATTTAAAGATTTTAAAGACTCATGCAGGGCCCTCACAAGTGTGTAGAGCTCTTTGTTA
This sequence comes from Phaseolus vulgaris, assembly GCF_000499845.2. Taxonomy (NCBI): domain Eukaryota; kingdom Viridiplantae; phylum Streptophyta; class Magnoliopsida; order Fabales; family Fabaceae; genus Phaseolus; species Phaseolus vulgaris. The sequence continues at coordinate 19,911,095 of NC_023752.2, forward strand.
TAGATGGGGTAGTTGAGGGTTGCACCATGACGCTTTTCAATAACATATGCAATTGGGTGCCCACCTTGCAACAATCCAACACCTATTCCTACTCCCATTGCATAACACTCTAGCTCAAAAGTTTTCACAAAGTTTGGTAAAGCTAGAATGGGTGCACTAGTGAGTTGAGCTTTCAACCTTTGAAAGGCTTGCTCATGCTTCTCCATCCAACAAAATGGAGTGTCTTTCTTCACTAACTCATTGAGTGGTGAAGCTAGACTTGAGAAGTTAGGATCAATTCTCCTATAATAACTTGCTAGACCATGAAAACTCCTAATATCTCCTACATTTTGTTGTGTTGCCCATTCTTGTATGGCTTTGATTTTCTCGGGGTCAACATGTACCCCATTTTTGTTAGCTATAAAACCCAAAGACACTACACTATCAACATAGAAAGTACATTTATCACTATTAGCAAACAAACTATTAGCCCTAAACACTAAGAAAACTTCCCTAAGGTGGCTTAGGTAATCATAAACTACTACATATTTACCTATGCAATCCCTCTTTAAAGATTCTATTTTTACTATGCTTGTAAAGGGTGTTGTAAGATATTCCTCATTCTTTGTAGATCCCTCTTCTTCTTTTTCAAACAACCCCTCACTTGACTTTTCTATTTCTTTCTTCTTCTTTTTCTCATTTTCTTCACCGTCACTAGTTTATTTTTCTTGGCTACTATTGTTAGCATTGTTCCTTAAGATCATAGATCTTTCATTGGAAAAATGAGGTGCTAAATGACTCTTACCAAGATATTCTAAACATTGAATTATTCTAGCATGAGTGTGTGAGATATGCTCGGATAGGTTTTGGGAAAGTTCTAAAGATGTTTCTTTTATATGTTCTTCCCCTCTTTGGAACTCATCCTTATCATAAGATACAGAGTATGAACTTTGTTTTTGACTTGATTGTTTTCTCAAAATTTGTTTTTCAACTTTAATGCTAAGTTGAATCAAGTCATTTAAATCTGTATAAGGTAAAAGTTCAACATTGTTTCTTATCTCAAGTTTGAAAATGTGCCTTCATAGTTTTCGGATTTTGTTGGTGAATTGCGGAAACATCATGGATTGAAGATGAAGCAAGGTCCTCCTAAGAGTGGTGGTGACCTTGAAGGTGCATGAGAGGTAGGGATTGAGAGTGGTGAGGCCAACTCTACTTAGAAAGGGCGAATTTGTGAAGATTAAAAGCCTAACCTAGGAGGTTTTGGGCAAGAAGTGAAATTGGCACAATTTGGCAGCAATTCACTAAGTATATTAATCTTCCAAATACATGAGCCAAGCCCTCTTATTTATAGTGTTTAGAGGGCTTGAAATTCAAAAGAAAGTGGAGGGAAATTCAAATGAATTCCCTCTCAAAAGTGGAGCCTAAATGAGTACATAAGGAGGGGTGTGTCTAGTTTGTATGTTCACCCCCTCCATGGGCTTTCTAGATCGGCCTTGGTAAATTTAGAGGTTTTTAGAAACTCTAAGTTTACCTAGGTTATTGTTTTAGGTGCCAAAATTAATTCTAAGAAAAATTACAAATAAAGTCCCTATGCTAATTTTGACAAAAATTAAAATACTACTCTACATTAGAGTTTATGGCATGTAAAATGCGTCTTCTTGACCCCTCTTTGACCATAACTCTAGTGGTTGCCTCAATTTGACATTTTGGTGGCCTTTCAATGGATTGGTGTTGGGGCCTCTTCCATTAAAAGCATCCCAAGGATTTGTCTCCATCAAATAGGGGGAGATTCTTGAAGATTGGAAGCTTTTATGTATCAAATCCTCATGAAGCCTGAAGTTGTGTTGTGTTTTAGGTTTAGATTTTGTTATGGAGTTTAGAATCTTTGTAAGATCAGTTTTGATTCTTAAACAAAGCTTATTTCAATATGTTTTAAAGATTAAAGTGTTTTTCCATGCAAAGGGAAAAACAACTGATTAAAAGGAGGGCTTGGGTCCTTCATAATTCAGAATTGATATTTGAAGTAACAAAACTCTCCCAAATTGGTGATTGAGTGTAGTGAGAACTTGTCTTCTCCTCTCCCTAGTCTCATCTTGAGAGCCTTGGTTCCCTCAAGTGGCGGCAATTCACACTTATCTTGGAGCATTCACACTTCAAGTGGCGTGTTCATCAACCAAGAGCTACAACCACATAAGTCATCTTTCTTCTTCATCTTCTCATTCCATTTCCGTGCCTATTTGAATTCCTAAACATGTTTTAGGTTCCTTTCTTGCTTTCTATTCGGTGTTCTTGTTTAGTTTCATGTTTCAATCGGTTCATCTTCTTCCTTCCTAGCTTTAGTTCAGTGCATTTCATTTGTGAAGCTTTTCAATCGGTTCCTTTCATTTCTTTAGCAATTTAATCGGTTCATTTGCTTTCCTTCATCTTTTAATCGGTTCAACTGATAAGAAATGGAACTTCCATGTGAGTTTGGTGTTTGGTGCAAGTTTTGGTGAGTTCTTGAAACATAGAACATTGATCCACTTCTATAAAAGTGCCTCTTCATTCTCCAACTCAAGTTGATTCCATAAAATGTCAAAGAATCATCTATATCTAGCTATTGGAATCATATCATGTGGTATCATGAGTTTAGGTTTCTTGTTTTTGTGTTTTGAGTTGTTTGTAGGCTCTTTAATTCAAGAACTTTCAATTCTTGTTGTTTCATTTCTGTTTTTAGGATATTTTTGAGTTTTCTTGCTATTTTCCTTTTGATATTACATTGTGTTTGTAATTTTTAATTTTTGAATCCATACAAGTTTTGTCATAGTCATGTTTTTCCAAGAATGTTATCAATTCCTTGTGTTCCTTTTATTGAAATTTTTGTTTCTTGCTTTTGTGTAATGCAATTTTCTGAGTTAGTTTCTTGTACCTTTGATGCATTTTCCTTTTAGTTTTGAGTTCATACTTGTATTTTAGATCTATACAAGTTCTTTTACATCAGTTCTATTATGTTTTTGCTAGTTCTTAATTCTGTTTTTCATTCCTATTAGGATTCCTCTGTTTTCAAGAAATTGTGCTAACTGTTTTGCCTTATTGCAATTGATTTACTTACTGGAATGTTCTGAAATTCTGGATTTGTGTTCGTCAAAGTGTTATAAAAGAGTAGAAAAATAAGTACTTCAAAATTCAAAGTACAAAAAAAATGATAAATCAAAAACAAAAAGTGTGTAATTCTGCCGGGAAAAAAATATGGTAATCTGGCAGCGATTTTAGAAAATTTATCTCAATTAATTGGCTTACTGTTTTTAAGTAATTCCAGTGCCATTGTTGAGTTAAGATCTTGAACTTTCTATGGTTAAAATTTCATAATCCAGTTCGCTTTATATCATTCCAGATAAATCGGTGAACATAACTCATAGTTTGCACAAAAATATTTTTCAGTAGTTCTGTTTTTGTTTTCTTCATCTACTCTAGTGCTTTTCTTTAGGTCTCTTTTGTGTGCCTTCTTTTTCATTGAGTACCTTATTTTCTTGCTTGTCTTTTCTTCATTACTCTTTGAGTTTGTCATACATCTTGTATTTCTTTTGTTATAGCCTTTTCTTGTTTATCCTTTTCTTGTTTGTCTTTTATTGTTTCTTTGGTTTTGTGGTGATTAGCTTTGAGATTGTGTGCTCTTGCTTTGACATCTTTCATTTGAGGTTACTAAAGGCCTCAAGTTCAGATTGGTGAAGGGGAGTATTCTTTCTTTGGAGTGTTTTAAGTGACACTTCACTTCGGCATTTTGGATCCAATTTTTCCTAATTGTCTTTTCTTAACATTGTTTGCTATTTTTGTTTGCTGTTTTCTTTTATAAATGGCTTCATATTCCAGTAGTGATTCTTCTAAAGAGCATTCTCCTAGAAAAGCTTCTGTTTTTGATGAATTGAAAAAAGCAAAATGAACCATTACTCTCAAAGATGAAGCTATAAGAAGGTTGGAGGAAAGATTACAAAGAGTTGACATGAAGCAACCTAGGTCCTCTAATTCTATCAATGAAGAGCGTCTTTCTCATAGAACTTGATCTAGAGGATCTTCCAATGATCATGGCCATGAGGAGGAACATAGAAGAAGGAGGCATGATCATCATTCCCATGGGAGAAGCCACCACCATGACCAAAGACATCACCAAGAGGCCAAGCCTAAATTTTCTTATGTAAAAGTCCCTAGTTTTAATGGTGATAGTGATCCTAATGTGTACCTAGATTGGGAGGCTAAATGTGAAAAAATCTTTGATGTCCATGAGGTCCATGACGACCAAAGAGTTAGGATAGCCTCCTTAGAATTCCTTGATTATGCCTTGAAATGGTGGCATGGTGTTGTAAAGGACATTATCTATAACAAGGGTCCTCCCGTGGACTCTTGGAACTCTTTAAAGGAATGCATGCGCCTTAGATTTGTGCCACCACACTTTAGGAAAGTCCTCATGTTGAAGCTCCAATGGTTTCAACAAGGCACGCTAAGTGTGGATGCTTATTACAAAGAATTAGAAACAATTTTGCTTAAGTTAGAATTATATGAGAGTGAGGAAGGATATTCAAGATATCGTTGAGCTTCAAGAGTATTCATCATTAGGTTCTTTGGTTCATCTTGCAATGAAGGTGGAAGTCCAACTTGCAAAGAAAAATACTTTTAAAAATGCTCCTAATGATGGTTACTACAACAATTTTTGGAAAAATAAAATGTCTTTTTCAAAATTTCCTTCTAAAGATTCTTCTTTCAAACCTATGGAATCTAAGCCTTCTACTTCTACTCCTAAATCTCCAATTAAATCGTCTAGTAAGAAATGCTTTAAGTGTATGGGTTATGGTCACATTGCGGCTAATTGTCCTTCTAAGAGGAATATGTTTGTGCATAATGACATTGTGATGAGTGAGCATGATTCAGATTCACCTAGGCATTCTTCACATTCTAGATCATCTAGTGAGCATGAGAGTGAGAGTCCACTTGAAGGAGATTTGTTGGTTGTGAGAAGACTTCTTTGAAAAGTTTTACAACCTTTTGATGAAAATCAAACGGAAAATATTTTTCATACAAGATGTCTTATTCAAAACAACATTTGTTCTTTAATAGTGGATGGGGGTAGTTGTGCTAATGTGGCTAGTACAAGAGTAGTAGATAAGCTTGGTTTGAAATGGCTTAGTGAAGTAGGCGAAATCATTGTGAATAAGCAAGTCCTTATTCATTTCTCTATTGGAAAATACAAGGATGAGGTATTATGTGATGTTTTACCCATGGAAGCAACACATGTTCTTTTGGGAAGGCCTTGGCAATATGATAGAAAAGTTTTTCATAATGGCTTTACCAATAAACTCTCTTTTGATTTCCATGGTCACAAGGTCATTTTAAAATCTCTATCTCCAAGAGAAGTCCATGAGGACCAAATTCCTATGAAGAAAAAGAGAGTGAAAAAGAAAAGAGTCATAAGCATTCACTTTTCATTTCTAGGCATGAGGTCCAAAGGGATATAGTAGCTCACACTCCTATCTTCTTAGCTATTCCTAGACCTATTAAGTTAGAACCACTTGTTGATAGTCCTCATTGTTTGGATAATTTGGTAAAGGAGTTTCATGATGTGTTTCAAGATCCTCCAAAAGGCCTTCCACCTTTGAGAAGGATTGAGCACCAAATTGATTTAATTTCGGGATCTTCTTTACCCAATCGTCCGGCCTATAGGACAAATCCAAGTGAAACTAAGGAGATTCGCCAACAAGTTGATGATTTAATTGCTAAAGGTTGGGTTCAAGATAGCATGAGCCCTTGTGTTATGCCTATTATCCTTGTCGCTAAGAAAGATGGCACATGGAGGATGTGTTCGGATTGTAGGGCTATAAATAACATCACAATTAAGTATAGGCATCCCATACCTAGGCTTGATGATTTGTTGGATGAATTGCATGGTTCAAAATATTTTACAAAGATTGATCTTAAAAGTGGCTACAATCAAATCCGTATAAAACCGGGTGATGAATGGAAGACGGCTTTTAAGACCAACTTTGGTTTATATGAGTGGTTGGTTATGCCCTTTGGCTTAACTAATGCTCCTAGTACTTTCATGCGCCTCATGCATCATGTTTTCAGACCATTCATTGGCAAGTTTGTTGTTGTTTATTTTGATGATATACTCATTTATAGCTTGTCTTTGTATGACCATAGGATGCATGTTAGACAAGTCTTGGAAACCCTTAGGAAGGAACATTTGTATGCTAATCTCGCTAAATGTATGTTTGCACTTGATCATATAGAATTCCTATGGTTTGTTGTGAGTTGCAAAGGGGTCCATGTGGACCAAGCTAAGGTTGTGGCCATTCAAAATTGGCCTACACCTACAAATGTCAATGAGGTCCGAAGTTTTCATGGTCTTGCTTCTTTTTATAGAAGATTTGTACCCAACTTTGGTACCATAGCTGCACCTCTCAATGATATAGTGAAAAAGGATGTGGTCTTTAAATGGGGAGAAGCACAACAAAATGCTTTTGATGTTTTGAAAGAAAAATTGACTAATGCTCCCATCTTAGCCTTTCCTAATTTCGCTAAAACATTTGAGATTGAGTGTGATGCTTCAAATATAGACATTGGGGCTGTTCTCCTTCAAGAGGGCCACCCCATAGCTTATTTTAGTGAGAAATTGAAAGGAAGTCATCTCAACTATTCCACTTATGATAAAGAATTGTATGCACTTGTTAGAGCTTTGTTTACTTGGCAACATTATCTTTTTCCTAAAGAGTTTGTGATTCATAGTGATCATGAATCTCTTAAATATTTGAAAAGCCAAAACAAACTTAACAAGAGGCATGCTAAGTGGGTGGAATTCCTTGAACAATTTCCTTATCTGATCAAGCATAAGCAAGGCAAAAATAATGTTGTGGCTGATGCACTTTCTAGACGCTATGCCTTGCTAAATCTTTTGGGTTCTCAATTTCTTGGCTTTGATCACATTAAGGATCTTTATCATGATGACTTTGATTTTTCTCTTATCTATCAAGAGTGTATCAAAGGAGGACACAAAGATTTTTTTATCCAAGATGGCTTTCTTTTTAAAGGAAAACGTCTTTGTGTTCCTCAAAGCTCCATTAGATTATCTCTTGTTAGAGAAGCACATGAGGGAGGATTAATGGGTCACTTTGGGGTTGCAAAAACTTTGGATGTGTTGCATGAACATTTCTATTGGCCTCATATGCATAAACATGTTCATAGTTTGTGTGAAAAATGCATAGCTTGCCGCAAAGCTAAATCTAGATTGCATCCCATGGTTTATATACTCCTCTTCCTATCCCTTCAATGCCTTGGGTTGACATTTCTATGGATTTCATCTTAGGATTACCCAAGACATCAAAGGGAAAGGATTCCATTTTTGTGGTAGTGGATCATTTTTCAAAGATGGCTCATTTTATTCCTTGCCACAAAGTGGATGATGCATGTCATATTGCAAACCTCTTCTTTCAAGAAGTGGTTTGTTTGCATGGGATTCCTAAAACTATTGTGTCCGATAGAGATTCCAAGTTCTTGAGTCACTTTTGGAAGACCTTGTGGGGAAAGCTTGGTACTAAACTTTTATTTTCTACCACTTGTCACCCACAAACCGATGGTCAAACCGAAGTGGTAAATAGAACTTTGGGACAAATGTTGCGATGCTTTATTTTCGGGAATCCTAAAGTGTGGGAGAATTTACTACCCCATGTTGAATTTGCTTATAATCGTGTAGTAAATTCTACCACCTCACATTCTTCTTTTGAGGTTGTCTATGGGTTTAATCCCGTAACACCTCTATATCTTCTTCCTATTCCCATACTTGATGATGTCTTGTGCAAAGATGGGGATGAAAAGGCTTCTTTTGTGAAAAATTTGCATAAAGACATCAAGTTGAGAATTGAGAAGAAGGTTGGCAAGTATGTTGAACTTGCCAATAAAAGGAGAAAAGCATTGTTATTTGATGAAGGTGATTGGGTTTGGCTTCACTTGAGGAAAGATCGTTTTCCTACTCAAAGGAAGTCCAAACTAATGGCTCGTGGAGATGGACCTTTTCAAGTCCTAAAAAGGATTAATGACAATACTTATGAGTTAGATATGCCTGATACATACCTTGGTAGTCATACATTTAATATCAGTGATCTAACTCCTTTTTCTGTAGGTCTCCAGAATTCGTGGTCGAATTCTCTCCAACTCGGGGAGTATGATGGAGATCAAGCTCAAGAGGAAATAGAAGCCGAAGATCAAGGACAAAAGGAGGTAGAGGCCGAAGTTGAAGAAGTTCAAAGAGACATTACCTATACCGTCCCGTCCCCGGGCGTTGACCAAAGGTCAGAGTCAACACATGGTGGGACCCCTCAAGGGACCCAAGGAAGAGAAGTCAACAGGTTGACCGCTCGACCAGGGACAGATACGACCCATGAGAGGGCCATGATCAGGGAAGAACCACGTGCATGGTACGAGAGCAAGGTAGATACGCCCTCCAGGGTGAGTGACTAGTGATTGGGAAGCGTGGGTTGGTACCCAGAAAGTCAGCCCACGTGCCAGAGAGTGCTTCGAAGGGCAGCTCACACAATAGAATAACCCTAAGTTGGGTTGCACCGCTGAGGGACCCTCTGTATAGAATAAACGGTTAAGTCAGAAAGCCACGTGGCAATGCCCACGTGCCCATTAAAGGTTTCAGTGAAAGTTTGCTAAGGTACGCGCTAATTTAAGATTATGTATCAAATGTTTCAGGGGACATTTTTATACGCTTTCAATGCGCTTCAGCGCGCTTTAAATGCTGGATGTGTATAAAAAGGAACCTTGGGGCACTTGAGAAGGGACCGAGTTTTAACCTAATACACATAGATACACAGAGAAAACCCTAGTTGTCTTCGCGACACACTCACAGTGAGCACAAGGCAATTAGGGCAACACAGTTCTAGTTACGCAGTTTCAGTCATTCAGTGCAGTTTTTGATGTTTCTCGCTAGCTGACTTGATCGTCGGAGTGCAAACGGCCGCGAGGGCGCCCCTTTGTTCACTTCTTTTCAGGTACTCACAGACGGAGCAAAACGAAGGTGCCCTAGTGATGAGAATCAAATAAAAATAAAGGAGGCCAAAGTTTCAGTCCTTGGTGAAGAAGAAGATAGAAGAAGGTGGCATCACCATCATTCTCATGAAGAGAGCTATAATCGTGACCAAAGATATCACCAAGTGTTCAACATTGCTTGTAAAAAAGTCCCTAGTTTTAATGGTGATAGTGATCCTAATGTGTATTTAGATTGGGAGACTAAGGTTGATGAGAATCAAATAAAGGAGGCTTTTATTAATGGAGGAAGAGGACATCCACCCTCACATTTGAAGTTCTTCCTTCTAGTCTTCTCAAAATTAAAAGAAGACATAAAATAAAGATGAGGCCCAAGCCCAAAGCCCAAGCCCAAGCCCAAGAAGGCCAAAGCCCAAAGAGCCCAAGTCCATCCCATGAGGGGCAAGGCCAAGCTTTGAAATACTCTTGTATAGTTTTAGGAGGTGTGGTTATTAAATAAAGGTGTGTGAAAATGTAAAATAAAGTCACATTGTCCATGTGACTTAGGAGAGTGGTGTAGGTGTAGTTTTTGGGAGGTGTCATAGTAGAAAAAGGTCACACCTCCCATGTGACTTGTTTTTGGTGGGAATTTCAAATGAGTTTATTTGAAATTTCCCACCTATTTTTCAGCACCTTAGGCTATAAATAGAGGTGCTTCCTTTGTAAAATTCAGATTTGGAATTTGTAGTAAAGAAACTCTCCCAATTTGGTGATTGAGTGAGTGAGATTTGATTTCTCCTCTTCCTAGTCTCATCTTGAGTGCCTTGGTTCTCTCAAGTGGCGGCATTGCACACTTATCTTGGAGCATTCACACTTCAAGTGGCGTGTTCATCAACCAAGAACTACAACCACATAAGTCCTCTTTCTTCTCCATCTTCTCATTCCATTTCCGTGCCTATTTGAATTCCTAAACATGTCTTAGGTTCCTTTCTTGCTTTCTATTCGGTGTTCTTGCTTATTTTCATGTTTCAATCGGTTCATCTTCTTTCTCCTTGGATTTGTTCGGTGCATTTCAGTTTTGAAGCATTTTAATCGGTTCATTTCATTTGTTAAGCAATTTAATCGGTTCATTTGCATTTTTACATCTTTTAATTGGTTCAATTGGCAAGAAATGGGTCTTCCATGTGAGTTTGGTGTTTGGTGCAAGTTTTGGTGAGTTCTTGAAACTTAGAACATTGATCCAATTTCTATTAAAAGTGCCTATTCATTCTCCAACTCAAGTTGATTCCATAAAATGTCAAAGAATCATCTATATCTTGCTATTGGAATCACATCATGTGGTATCATGAGTCTTAGGTTCATTCTTGTTTAATTGTTGAGTTGTGTGCACTTTATTTCAAGAGCTCTTTTTAATTTCTTGCAATTTAAGTTTCTGTTTTAGAATTTTAATTGAGTTTTCTTGCTGTTTTTCTTTTGCTCCAAGTGTTTGTGGAAAGGTTTATGGCACTCATAATTCTTATGAGTATGGTTGCTCTTTTGGAATGGCATTATCCTTCCTAGAGTATACCTTAAGCTTCCTTTCACTTGTTACAATTTGTGTTGTGTCTTTTAATTTTTGAATCATGTCAAGTTTTGTCTTAAGTCATGTTACTCCATATATGTCATTACTTCTAGTAGTACTTTTATTGTTTTGATTGTTTCTTGCTTTGGTATCATATAATATTCTGAATTGATGTTGGTCCTTTGTGCATTTTCTTTTTAGAATTGAGTTCATACTTGTATTCTAGACCTATACAAGTTCCAATACATCATTTTCTATTATGTCTTTGCTAGTTCATCATTCTGTTTTTTTTTTATTCCTATTAGGATTCCTCTGTTTCTGAAAAGAGTGCTTACTGTTTTTCCTTATTGCAACTGATTTACGTACTGTAAAATTCTGAAATTCTGGATTTGAGATATTCAAAGTGTTAGAAAAGCATAGAAAAAAGAATCATTCAAAAATATGAAGTACACAAAAAATGATAAATAAAATAAAAAAAGTGTACATTCCTGCCGAAAAAAAATACGGTGATCTGGCAGTGATTTTAAAAAATTTATTTCTCTCAATTGGCTTACTGTTTTTAATTGATTCCAGTGCCATTATTGAGTTAACATCTTGAAGTTTCTGTGGTATAAATTTCATAATCCAGTTCGCTCTACAACGTTCCAGTTAAATCAGTGAATATCAAGCACAGTTTGCATAAAAAAAAAATTTCCAGTAGCTAATATTTTTGTTTTCTTCATCTACTCTAGTGCTTTTCCTTAGGTATTCTTTTGTGTGCCTACTTTTCTCATTGAGTTCTTTATTTTCTTGATTGTCTTTCATTCTTACTCTTTGAGTTTGTCTTACATATAGTATTCCTTTTGCAATTACCTTTCCTTGCTTATACCTTTTCTTGTTTGTCTTTATTGTTTCTTTGGTTTTGTGGTGGTTTGCTCTTAAGATTGGTGTGCTTGCTTTGACATATTTCATTTGAGGATTCCAAGGCCTCAAGATCAGATTGGTGCAAGAACATTATTTCTTTGAGAGTGATATCTTTTCAGCCTTAGTTCATTTCGGCAGTTTCATTGCCAAAAAGCTCACTGTTTTTGCTAATTTTGTTTCTTAACTTGTTTGCTGTTTTTGTGTGTTTGCTGTTTTTTTATTTGCAAAATGGCTGGCTATTCAAGTGGTGCATCTTACAAACAGCATTCTCCTTCCAAAGCTTCAGTCCTTGGTGAAGAAGAACATAGAAGAAGGAGGCATCACCATCATTCTCATGAAGAGAGCTATAACCGTGACCAAAGATATCACCAAGTGTTCAACATTGCTTGTAAAAAAGTCCCTAGTTTTAATGGTGATAGTGATCCTAATGTGTATTTAGAATGGGAGACTAAGGTTGACCATTATTTTCATGTGTATAAGGTCCAAGATGACCAAAAACTTAGATTAGTTTCTTTATCCTTTTTGGGCTATGCCAAAGAATGGTGGCATAAAATTGTAATGGACATTATATATCGCAAGAAACCTCCCGTGGTTTCTTGGAATGCTTTGAAAGAGTGTATGCGCGCGAGGTTTGTTCCTCCTTCTAGGAAGGAACACTTGTTGAAGTTCCAAAGGCTTCCTCAAGGACATAGGATGGTAGATGAATACTTTAAAGATTTTGAAACAACTTTGACTAAAATGAATATGCATGCTAATGAAGAGTCAAAGATTAAATGGTTTGTACGTGGTTTGAAAAGAGATATTAGAGATTTTGTAGAATTAAAAGAATATTCTTCTTTAAAGAGCGTGTTTCGCAAAGCCATCAAGGTAGAATCATATCTTTTGAACAAAACTTTCAAAAATACTCATGATGATGATTTCTACAACTCTTCTAGGAAGGATGCAAACAAAATTTCTCCTTCCAATTTTTCCAAACAAACCATGTTTCCAAACAAAGTTTCTACTACAAATCTTTCTACTCCTAAGTCACCTACCAAAACTTCAAATATCAAATGTTTTAAATGTTTAGGTTTTGGGCACATAGCTCTTCATTGTCCACAAAAGCAAATCTTAAAGATCAACAAGGTAAAACAAGACCTAACTCACCCACCTACCACAAGTAAACAAGAAAAAGACAAAGAAGGCCAAGTTGACATGGGTCTTATCCTTTCACCTCCAAGGTGTTTTCCTTCCTTATCTTTTTCATTACCCAAGGTTCCTATTTCACCACCATCTTGGTTAAAAAATGTTAGGGATGATTTTTTCATACCTCCTAATGGTTGTCACCATTTAAGAGGTCTTTTTCCAAAACATCACATCATTCCCAAACAAATTTTTCCAACTTGGTCGATTTATAGAACCTCCTTTTCTGAAATCCCATTATTTACAAATGCTAAGTCATGTTTACATTTTTCTTCCACTTTTAATTGTAAAACTAAACTGACTTTGTTTTATGCAGGGATTCAGAATTCGTGGACGAATTCTCTCCAACTCGAGGAGTATGATGAGAATCAAATAAAGGAGGCTTTTATTAATGGAGGAAGAGGACATCCACCCTCACATTTGAAGTTCTTCCTTCTAGTCTTCTCAAAATTAAAAGAAGACATAAAATAAAGATGAGGCCCAAGCCCAAAGCCCAAGCCCAAGCCCAAGAAGGCCAAAGCCCAAAGAGCCCAAGTCCATCCCATGAGGGGCAAGGCCAAGCTTTGAAATACTCTTGTATAGTTTTAGGAGGTGTGGTTATTAAATAAAGGTGTGTGAAAATGTAAAATAAAGTCACATTGTCCATGTGACTTAGGAGAGTGGTGTAGGTGTAGTTTTTGGGAGGTGTCATAGTAGAAAAAGGTCACACCTCCCATGTGACTTGTTTTTGGTGGGAATTTCAAATGAGTTTATTTGAAATTTCCCACCTATTTTTCAGCACCTTAGGCTATAAATAGAGGTGCTTCCTTTGTAAAATTCAGATTTGAATTTATCTAAAGAAACTATACTCAAAATTGGAGTGAGCATTTGGAGAGCTTTTGAGCTTCTACTCTAGTCTTATCTTGAAGGACCATGGTTTCCTCAAGTGGCGGCTTCCACACTCATCTAGGAGCATCCATACTTCTAGTGGCGTGATCATCCAACCTATCTTCCATCTTCATGAGCATTCTCTTCTCCTTCCTTTCTTCTTCTTCAATTGTTCATGTTGCCTTGTGTTTTTGAGTTGTCTAGCTTTCGGTTTTTCTATTTTCAGCACCTATATTCTGTTTTGTTTTTAATTCTGTTCGGTTCTTTTGTTTAGTAGCTTAATTCTGTTCGGTTAATCTAGTTTCTATTCCTTTGTTGATTCAATTTGACAATATTTGGTTCATCCAAATGAGTTTGGGATTTGGTACTTGTTATTGGTGAGTTCTTGATCTTAGAACCATGTGACTTGTTTTTGGTGGGAATTTCAAATGAGTTTATTTGAAATTTCCCACCTATTTTTCAGCACCTTAGGCTATAAATAGAGGTGCTTCCTTTGTAAAATTCAGATTGGAATTAATCTAAGAAAACTCTACTCAAATTTTGAGAGAACTTTGGAGAGCTTTGAGCCTTCTTCTCTAGTCTTATCTTGATGGATCAATGGAGTCCTCAAGTGGCGGCATCACTCTCATCTAGGAGCATTCCACACTTCTAGTGGCGAGATCATCCATCCTCCTTCCATCTTCATGAGCATTTCTTCTCTCCTTCCTTTCTCCTCTTTCTATTGTTTGTGTTAGCTTGTGTTCTTGAGTTTTGGTTAGATGTTCTTGGTGTTTTTATGAGTTTTTGGTTCGGCAGTTTTATAATTCTGTCCATTCATCTTGTTCCTTTGCTTTTCTTGCTCATTTGTTCGGTTCAATTTGACTATAATTGGTTCATCCAAATGAGTTTGGGATTTGGTACTAGTTTTTGGTGAGTTCTTGTCTTAGAACAATGATCCAACTCTAAGAAAAGTGCCTCTATAATGTCCAACTCAAGGTGATTCCTAAGAATGTCAAGAATCATTCTCTATATGGCTAGTGGAATCACATCACCTAGCCCGCGAGGACAAGCCACGTACGGAGACGATCTCGGTCTGCCGGCCGGAACATTTGGCGCCCACCGTGGGGCCGATCTAAAACGTATGTCCCACCACACAAGATTCTCAGTTCCAGTTCTGAAGACCTAGACAAGTTAAGAAAATTTCCAGAAAGCCATGGCCACGAGACTAGCACGCGCTAGGAGTGAAGAAATGACCATGCAACAACTCATGGGCATGATGCAAGGGCTGCAGGACGCAATGGCGGCCTCGAAAGTGGAGCAGGAGCACATGCAAGCGGATCTTGCAGCCTCTCAAGCGAGAAACGATGAACTCCATCGTACCAACGAGGAGTTGCGCTGTGGATGGCGCGGTGGAGATGAACCTGAGGCTGCATCCCCACCTAGGGAATTCACAACACCATTCTCGCAGGCAATTCTAGAGACGGCGATACCCAGTACGTTCACGGGGCCCAAGGTGACCTTCACAGGGGTGGAGGATCCTGAGGCACACCTCATGGCGTTCCACACACAGATGTTGCTGGTAGGCGGTTCTGACGCTGCGAGGTGCAAGCATTTCATGAGCACGTTGACGGGAATGGCTATGGATTGGTTCATCAGCCTTCTAGAGAGCCACATCACGTCTTTCGCCCAGCTCTCGCGACTGTTCAGAGAACAGTATTTAGCTAACAGTGCCCCAGCCCCAGTTTCGTACGACCTTTTCGACGTGAAACAATTCCAAGGTGAGACCCTGAAGGAATACATAAGCCGCTTTGGAGCACAAGTGGTGAAGGTGGGTACCACCGATGAACCCATGATTGTATACGCATTCAGGAAAGGGGTGTGACCTGGGTCTTTCGGTAAGTCGCTTAACTGCAAGCTTCCCAAGACCTTTGCTGAAGTGAGGGGACGAGCGTTGGAGCACATTGCCTCAGAGGGCGAGGCATACGAGAAGTGCATGCCTGCTGCACCTGCACGACCAAGGGCGCAGATACGCACACAACCTGCTAGGATCCACGAAGCTGCCACAGAGAGAAGGAACCCAGACAGGAAGCGCACCTACGAGGCGAGGAGGGCCCCGCCAAGGGGCCGAGCTGAAGGAAGGAGAGAGGGAAGTAGACCACTGAGGCACAACTTTGTGGTGGAGCTCAAAGACCTCATCATTGTGCCCAACATAGCGGACAGGTTGAGGCCACCAGCGAAGTCTGACAAAATTCTGGGGCCCCACAAGGAATCGTGGTGCGAATTCCACGAAGCATTTGGACATCATATTAACAACTGTTTGGCGCTGGGCTATCAGTTGGATGAACTTGTGAAGAGTGGCTTCCTAAAGGATTACCTCGCAGGGTCCACTACAACAGCAGCCACGGCAGTACAAGAGGAAGGCCAGGCACACGAGATGCCAGTCCATGGGTAGGTTCACACCATTTCTGGTGGATTTTCTGGAGGAGGGCCCACTGCCTCTCAACTAAAAAAGTATGTGAGGTCAGTAAATTCAGTTGCAGAAGAATTTCCGGACAACCCTTGGGAATCAGACCTTGTGTTCACAAGGGCTGACCTACGGGATGTCGTCCCGCACGTGGGTACTTGGAGCTGAGGACGACGTTCACTGATGGAACGGCGTCACGTACCGAAAGTATCCGGTACCTGGTGGTTAACGCCAACTCAGCCTATAACATTTTGTTGGGCAGACCCGCCCTAAACAGATTGAGGGCAGTACCTTCCACTCGCCACATGAAGATGAAGTTGCCAGACCTTAGCGGCAAAGTGATATTCATCAAGTCAGACCAGGAAGAAGCCCGAAAGTGCTATGAGAATAGTTTAAAAATAAATAGAGGCGTGGTGATGGTAATTGAACGACCACCCGTCTCAGGTTCGTCAGCAGAGCTAGAATCCGTAGTAGAGGCGATGCCCACGGAGTCCACGCCCGACGATGCTTCACCTACAGTGGCGATGCCTGTGGATGATGCATGCACAAAGGGAAGACGCCGTGGCGCCTCGCCTATGGAAGAAGAGTCAGAGGAGGCGACACCCGATGAGGCGACGCCTATGGAAGAGGATCCCATGAACGAGTCTCGCCCGGCAAGCGTGCAGCGTGAGCAACCCCAACCAGAGGACAACGTGGTGGAAATACAAATAGGGGATAAGGCGTTCAAATTAGGACGCCACTTGAGCCGGGAAGAACGGAGAGAGGCAACGACATTGATCTCGCGGCACCTAGACGCATTTACATGGACCGCGGCAGACATGCCAGGTATCGACCCAGATTTCTTGTCCCATCGCCTGACCATGGACACCAAGGTCCGCCCTGTGCGGCAGAAAGGAGGAAGTTCAACGAGGAGCGATGCCTCGTCGTGAAGGAAGAGACTCAAAAGCTACTAAACGCTGGGCACATCAGGGAGATACAATACCCCGAGTGGCTGGCCAACGTAGTCCTAGTCAAGAAGGCAAATGGGAAGTGGAGGATGTGCGTAGACTTCACAGATCTGAACAAGGCATGCCCAAAGGATTCGTACCCACTCCCCAACATTGACACATTAGTAGACAGTGTCTCGGGCTGCAAGATGCTGAGTTTCTTGGATGCATTCTCAGGTTACAATCAAATCAAGATGCATCCCAGGGACGAAAGCAAAACGGCGTTTATGACAGATACATGTAGCTACTGTTATAAGGTAATGCCGTTTGGTTTGAAAAATGCAGGCGTCACCTACCAGAGATTGATGGACAAAATCCTTGCACCAATGCTAGGAAGAAACGTGCAGGCCTACGTAGACGACATGGTGGTGACCTCGAGCGAGAGAGGGCGACACGCAGCTGATATGGAAGAGTTGTTCACCACCATATCAAAGTACCACTTAAAGTTGAACCCAGAGAAGTGCGTCTTCGGTGTAGAGGCAGGAAAGTTCCTGGGTTTCATGCTCACAGAAAGAGGAATAGAAGCGAATCCTGACAAGTGTGCAGCCATCATCGCCATGAGGAGCCCAACTTCAGTGAAGGAAGTTCAACAACTGACGGGGCGAATGGCAGCATTATCAAGATCCGTATCAGCTGGTGGGGAAAAGGGCCACCACTACTTCCAATGCCTCAAGAGGAATAGTCGTTTTACGTGGACAGACGAGTGCGAAGCAGCGTTTCTCAAGCTGAAGGAGTACTTGGCGACGCCACCCGTGCTTTGCAAGCCACAAGTAGGCGTCCCCCTCCGCCTATACTTTGCGGTGACTGAGTGGGCCATTAGTTCTGTACTTGTCCAGGAACAAGACCAGGTGCAGAAGCCAATATACTTCGTAAGCAAGGCCTTGCAAGGCCCAGAGTCAAGATACCAGTCACTAGAGAAGGCAGCACTGGCGGTAGTATTCTCAGCACGAAGGCTTCGCCACTATTTCCACAGTTTCACGGTGGTGGTAATGACGAACCTTCCCATCCAGAAGGTACTCCAAAAGCCAGACGTGGCCAGGAGGATGGTACGCTAGGCAGTGGAATTGTCAGAATTTGACATCCAGTACGAGCCCCGGGGATCCATCAAAGGCCAGGTCTATGCTGACTTTGTAGCAGAACTTTCACCAGGAGGAGATCCTCAAGAGGTGGAATCAGGTGCACAGTGGATGCTCTCAGTGGATGGATCTTCCAACCAGCAAGGGAGTGGCGCTGGAATAATCCTGGAAGGGCCTAATGGGGTATTAATCGAGTAGGCTTTGCGCTTCGCCTTCAAGGCAAGCAACAACCAGGCGGAGTACGAGGCGTTGATTGTCGGGATGCTTTTGGCTAAAGAAATGGGTGCTCAGAGCCTCTTGGCAAAGAGTGACTCACAATTGGTCACAGGACAAGTAACAGGGGGGTACCAAGCAAAGGACCCACAGATGGCTACGTATCTGAGGTACGTCGAGGTGTTGAAAAGAGCCTTCGCTGCTGTACCGTCCCGTACCCGGGCGTTGACTAAGTCAAGGTCAAAGTCAACACCAGGGGTCAAAGTCAACACAAGGCGTTGCCTAGGTGAAGAGACGCTAAGTGCCAGCGTCGTCAAGAAGAGGCGTCGCCAAGGCAAGGTGTCACCTTGGTGAAGGCGTCGCCCAACCAGGGTGTCGCCAGATCAAACATTACTAAAGCAAGGCAATCACAGTGTGGTTCCCCGATACCCATGGGTAGGAAAGACCATGGAGGGGGCGACGCCGTGGGAAGGCCCCAAACCCTGGATAACCAGGGAACAGTAATAAAGAGGAGAGAAAGGTGGCTTCAAGGCCATAGTAACAACACCAGTATAGGGCAGCCTGACTCGTGAAGTACCCCTGCCGCCCCAGAGACGCCTTTGGGACAGATACGACTCAAGAGGAAGGTCACGCCCAGGGTAGCCGGGTGCAGGGTACAAGAGGAAGGCAGGTACGCTCTCAAAGTGAGTGACTAGATGATTGGGGGCACGAGTTGGCACTCAAAAAGTCACCCCTAGCGCAGTAGCACTCCCAGGCAGGAGGACTCACACGTAGAAACGTCCCCAGATGGGCAGAAACGCCCCCAGATGGGGTCATGGCGTCGTGAGGCCCTCCACGTGTACGACAGCCAAGTCAGAATAGAAACACCCTTTAGTCAGGTGCCAGGTAATTAAAGTCATTCAATACAGTTTCCGTTTCGAGCGTTCAGGTACTATAATGGCTCCCAAGCGTTTCAACGTCTTAAATGCGCTATGTTTTCTAATTAAACGCTTTAATTGAGCACGTTACGTTTGTGAATAAAAGCGCTTTAAGGCGCTTTAAATGCTTGGGTAGTTTAAATAGCGCAGAGAATGTTGGGAACGGGGTTCGAACTTTTGGCAAATTGACCAGAAACTCGCTAGTTGCTTGCTCGAACCTTGAGGTTACGTACAAGGGACTAGGGAAAGATTGTTTGCCAGAACGAGAATATACACACACTACACAGTTCTTTTTCCCACCTTCGGAGTGCCATACGCGGTGCTCAGATACGGAGGTGCACAGTTTTGGTGTTTCTTGCTGGCTGACTTGAGCGTCGGAGTGCAAACGGCCGCTAGGGCGCCCTTCTGTCCTCTTTTTGCAGGAATCCACAGGTAACCAGTGGGAAGGAGTCCCTAGCTGACGGTTGAGGTCGCGCACGAAGACATCCCAGTCAACCGCACCGAACATTTGGCGCCCACCGTGGGGCCGATATAAAACATCAGTCCCATCACAAGTTCGAGAAAATCTACTAAGTTGCAGTAACGTTGGAGGAGGTTGGAGTGACAATGGCCCCCACCAGACGAGGTACAGCACGCGCAGCCCCAGCAGAACTATCCATGCAACAGGTCCTGGAGATAATGAGGGGGCTGCAGCAGGATATGGCGGAGTCGAAACTGGAACAGGAACGCATGCAGGCAGATCTCGATGCCTCGCATGAGAGGAATGAAGAGCTCCACCGCGTAAACGAGTTGTTGCGTCAGGGCCTGAGAAATGATCGGGGACCGATGGCCATGACGAGATGGAGAACCATTCCCCAGCAAGGGAGTTTTCCACTCCCTTCTCGCAGGAGATTCTAGATGCAGTGATCCCGAACACGTTCGCGGGGCCCAAGGTGATCTTCACCGGGATGGAGGACCCGGAGACGCACCTTCCTGCATTTCACACACAGATGGTCCTGGTAGGCGGTTCTGACGCTGCCAAGTGCAAGCTCTTTATGAGCACTCTGACTGGGATGGCTATGGACTGGTTCATCAGCCTCCCGGACGGTCATATCACATCTTTCCGCCAATTGTCACGATTGTTCAGGGAACAATACTTAGCAAACAAGGCCCCGCCGCCAGTCTCCTACGATTTGTTTGATGTGAAGCAGTATCAAGGGGAGACCCTAAAGGAATACATCAATCGATTCGGGGCCCAGGTCGTGAAGGTCGGTACGACAGAGGAGCCTATGATCGTGTACGCGTTCGTGAAAGGCGTATGCCCTGGTCCTTTTGGAGAATCCATCATTCGCAACCGCCCTAGGACTTTCGCTGAGCTACGGCGTCGGGCGGTAGAACATATTGCTTCTGAAGGGGAGGTGTGCGTGAAGCGCACCAGCGTCGTACCCTCACGCCCGAGGGGACCGGCGCGAGCTCAACCCGTCACGGAAAATGAGACCACGACGGGAAGAAAGAAGCCAGATGCGAGACGCCCCTACGAGGCTAGAAAGCCCCAGCCCCGGGGTCCAGCGGGAGGCGATCGCCCGACCAGAGAAAGAGCGAGACCGGCGAGGTACAACTTTGTGGTGGAGCTGAAGGACCTGATCGCCGTGCCTAATATAGCTGAGAGGCAGAGGCGACCGGCGAAAACTGACAAGGTGTTAGGGCCTCGCAAAGACTCTTGGTGCGAATTCCACGAGGCTTTCGGGCACCACATTGATAACTGCCTGTCGTTGGGCTACCAGCTAGATGAGCTAGTGAGAACTGGGTTTTTGAAGGATTATGTCGCGGAGCCCACCACGACCGCCACCTTGCCGCCGGCGGCGGAAGAACCAGCACACGAGATGCCGGTTTTCGGCGAGGTCCATACCATAGCTGGAGGATTTTCCGGCGGAGGTCCCACCGCCTCCCAGCGGAAGAAATATGCGAGGGGGGTTAACTCGATCGAAGAAAGACTCTCGGCTGCGCCGTGGGAGTCGGACATCGTATTCACGAGAGGGGACCTCAGAGACGTGGTGTCGCATGACAATGACCCCGTGGTCATCTCAGTTGTCACGGCGGGAAGAAAGGTGCACAGAGTACTTGTCGACCAGGGGAGTTCAGCAGACGTCATGTTCTGGTCGACATTCAATAAGTTGCGATTATCCCCCGACCTACTGAGGCCCTACATAGGGTGCTTGTATGGGTTTGCGGACAACCAGGTTGAAGTCCGAGGATACCTGGAATTGAGGACTACATTCACGGACGGAGAGGCCTCGCGTACCGAAAGTATCCGGTACTTGGTCGTGAACGCCAGCTCCGCTTACAACATCTTGTTGGGCAGGCCGGCGTTGAACCGGTTGAACGCAGTAGCCTCCACACGCCACATGAAGATGAAGCTTCCAGACCTCAGTGGCAAGGTGATAGTCATCAAGTCAGATCAGGAGGAAGCAAGAAAATGCTATGAGAACAGCCTAAAAACAAAGAGAGGCGTGTTCATGGTGTACGAACGACCGTCGTGTGCAGATGCGACGATGATTGAGGCGACGCCCGCTGCGCCGACGCCTAGCGAGGCTGCACCCACGAGGGCGACGCCAGAAACAGATGCACACATGGAGGAAGGCCCTGACGACGCGGCGCCCGTGGAAGAGGCGGCGCCCGTCGAGGATGACAGCAGGGAACCGCCAGCGGCTAACGCCGTAGAAAGGGAGATTGGCGGCAAGACATTCAAGTTAGGAAGTTTGCTGAGCCCGGAAGAACAGGAAGGGGTGGCAGAAGTGATTTCGCGCCACCTGGATGCCTTCGCATGGTCCGCCTCGGACATGCCCGGTATCGACCCTGATTTCCTGTGTCACCACCTCAGCATGGACGCCACGGTTCGCCCCATGCGCCAGAGAAGGAGAAAGTTCAATGAGGAGCGACAGCAGGTGGTGAAGGACGAAACGCAGAAGCTGTTGAATGCTAGCCACATCAGGGAGATTCAATACCCTGAGTGGCTGGCCAACGTCGTCTTGGTGAAAAAGGCAAATGGAAAGTGGAGGATGTGCGTGGACTTCACAGACCTGAATAAGGCGTGCCCAAAGGACTCGTACCCACTGCCCAGCATCGACGCCTTGGTGGACAGTGCGTCCGGCAGCAAGGTGCTGAGTTTCCTGGACGCCTTCTCAGGATACAACCAGATCAAGATGCACCCGAGAGATGAGAACAAAACTGCATTCATGACTGTGACCTGCAGTTACTGCTATAAGGTGATGCCTTTTGGGCTGAAAAATGCGGGCACCACGTACCAAAGGTTAATGGACAAGGTCCTGGCGCTGATGCTCGGGAGGAATGTGTACGCCTATGTAGACGACATGGTGGTGGCGTCGCAGAATAGGGTGCAGCACATGGCGGATCTGGAGGAGTTGTTCGTCACAATATCCAAGTACCGCCTCAAGTTAAACCCTGAGAAGTGTGTTTTCGGGGTAGAGGCCGGTAAGTTCTTGGGTTTTATGCTCACAGAGAGGGGGATAGAGGCGAACCCCGACAAATGCGCGGCGATTATCGCCATGCGAAGCCCGACGTCGGTCAAGGAAGTGCAACAGCTGACAGGGCGGATGGCGGCGCTCTCAAGGTTTGTTTCCGCCGGGGGAGAGAAGGGGCATCCATATTTCCAGTGCCTCAAGAGAAACAGTCGCTTTGCATGGACTGACGAATGCGATGCAGCTTTCATTAAGCTGAAGGAGTACCTGGCGACACCACCGGTCCTCTGCAAACCGGTAACGGGCGTGCCCCTCCGGTTATATTTTACTGTAACAGAGCGGGCTATCAGCTCTGTGTTAGTCCAGGCGCAGGACTAGAGTCAAAAGCCCATCTATTTCGTGAGCAAGGCATTACAAGGAGCTGAGACGAGATACCAAGCGCTGGAGAAGGCAGCGCTGGCAGTAGTGTTTTCTGCCAGGAGGCTCCGTCATTACTTCCACAGCTTCACGGTGGTGGTAATGGCAAACCTCCCTATACAGAAGGTGCTGCAAAAGCCTGACGTGGCGGGAAGAACGGTGCGCTGGGCGGTGGAACTGTCAGAATTCGACATCCAGTATGAGCCTAGAGGATCCATCAAAGGGCAGGTGTACGCAGATTTTATAGCGGAACTTTCGCCCGGAGGTGAGCAAGAGGTGGAAGTGGGCTCGCAGTGGCTGCTCTCGGTTGATGGCTCTTCCAACCAACAAGGGAGCAGTGCGGGAATAGTCTTCGAGGGACCCAACGGCATACTGATTAAGCAGGCCCTGCGCTTTGCCTTCAAGGCAAGTAACAATCAGGCAGAATACGAAGCCCTAGTAGCAGGAATGCTCCTGGCCAAGGAGATGGGCTCGCAAAACCTCCTGGTGAAAAGCGACTCCCAGCTGATTACGGGGCAGGTGTCGGGTGAGTTCCAGGCGAAGGACCCACAGATGGCGGCGTATCTGAAATACGTCCAGTTGTTGAAGGGAGCATTCAACGCTCTTGAGCTGATACATGTCCCGAGGGAGCAGAATGCCAGAGCTAACCTGCTTGCAAAGCTGGCCAGCTCAGGCAAGGGGGTTAGACAGAGGACAGTGATCCAAGAGACTCTCAAAGCTCCGCGTAGATTCGTGGAAGACAACAGGGTGGATGTCCTCCAGATTTATGCAACAAGGGGAAGGCCGAGGAGTCATTGTTCTTTGACCCAAGATACGCAGAGGGTGCCCCGCATCAGCACGTACGCGGATGTGCCCGAGGGAGAGCAAATGCAGGTATGCGTTTTGACCGAGGGAGACACCTGGATGACGCCCTACAAGCGATACCTGGCCGATGGGGCTCTCCCAGTAGAGCCTGAAGAGGGTAAAAAGGTCAAAAGAAATGCCGCAAGATATACTCTGGTGGATGGGGTGTTGTTCAGGCACGGTTTCACTCACCCTATCCTAACGTGCGTAAGTGGCGACGAGTGCACCAGGATAATGGCGGAGCTACACGAAAGCATCTGCAGGAGCCACGTAGGGGGAAGGTCCCTAGCCTCCAAGGTAATACGCACAGGTTTCTTCTGGCCAACAGTAAAAGAAGACTGCGCACGACACGCCCAGCGGTGCAGGCAATGCCAAAAGCACGCCGACTGGCACAAGGCGCCGCCAGAAGAATTGCGATCCATATACAGCCCGTGGCCTTTCCATACATGGGGAATCGACATCCTGGGCCCGTTCCCACTGGCAATCAGGCAGATGAAGTATTTGATCGTCGCCATCGAATACTTCACCAAATGGATAGAGGCAGAGCCCGTAGCACAGATCACTGCGCACAAGGTACAGCATTTTGTGTGGAAGAACATTGTGTGCCGCTTTGGCGTACCTAGGCGTTTGATATCCGATAACGGGACCCAGTTTGCCAGTCAGCAGTTGAGAAATCTGTGCGCTGAGGTAGAAATCAAGCAAGTGTTCGCATCGGTCGAACACCCCCAGACCAACGGACAAGTGGAGTCAGCAAATAGAGTTCTGCTGAGGGGGTTGAAGAGAAGGTTAGAGAAAGCCAAAGGGGCGTGGGCGGAAGAGGTACCAAGGATCATATGGGCATACCACACCACGCCCCAATCCTCTACCATGGAGACGCCTTTCAGTTTGGTGTACGGGTCGGACGCGATGATTCCGGTAGAAATACATGAAAGCTCACCACGTTTTCAAAACTTTGTAGTGGAGGAATCCAATGAAGAAAGGCGGGTAAACCTGGATCTACTAGACGATGCCAGGGAAGAAGCCAGAATAAAAGCTGAAGCAGTGAAGAGAAGAGTAGAGCGACAATACAGCTCTAAGGTAAAGTCGCGGCAGTTTCAGATTGGCGACCTGGTTATGAGGAAGGCTCACCCATACGAGTTGGAGAATAAGCTGTCTCCCAAGTGGACCGGACCCTTCAGAGTTACCGAGGCTAAGGGCAACGGTTCATACAACCTAGAGACCTTGGAGGGGGGTCCCATCCCACGTAGCTGGAATGCAGCCAACTTAAAATTTTATTTTAGTTGACTTATGTAAGCAGCCATGTAACAATTTAGTTGAAGGGGACACTCTTTTTCCCTCTCGGGGTTTTTTAATGAGGTCACCCGAATAAAAGAAAAAAACAAGTTTGAGAAAAAGCCGTGCCTTGGTTTTCAGCCTTTATCTTTCTCCGTTTGAAGTGATGTGAGGCGTCGCCAAGAAAGAAGGCGTCGCCTAGGTGAAGGCATCGCCAAGAGAAGATGTCGCCAAGAAGAAAGGCGTCGCCAAGAAAGAAAGTGTTGCCTGAGTACAGGCGCTGTTAAGGAACGTGAAGAAAGAAAAGCGCACAATATACGAAACGTATGCAAAGTAAAGCGGCGTTGCAAAAATTCAAGTATGGTATAGAAAAGTTGATGTTACAAG
This sequence comes from Phaseolus vulgaris, assembly GCF_000499845.2. Classification (NCBI taxonomy): domain Eukaryota; kingdom Viridiplantae; phylum Streptophyta; class Magnoliopsida; order Fabales; family Fabaceae; genus Phaseolus; species Phaseolus vulgaris. Next base: position 19,936,593 of record NC_023752.2, read on the forward strand.
CAATGTTCGATACAAATGGGTGTAATGCGGTTAGGGCAAATATTACAACTCATGCAAATCACAAAGGAGCCACTTTTCAGTGGCCATCGGAGTCAGCACTGGAGGAAGACGAAGCCCTGATCCCAGCCCGCAGAGCTCGAGTAAGTCGTGTCCTCCTTTCTTGGTTTATTTTCGAACCTGCACCAAGGGAGATAAATGTGTCAGAGACACCATGAAGCAAGACATGCACAGTTAGAAAGTAATAAAGGCCGAAGTTTCTAGGGCAGTGACTCTTACATATGTACTTTTCGAGAGATCCAGCGTTGAACTCCAAGCTGATCAAAGTGGCAGAGCCAAAACCTCCCGCCTCAGCAAGAATCCGGCAAGCTATTTGATCACTTGGAGCCAGCTTCTTGAAGGGTTTGGTTTTGAGGGCCCTCGCCTCTCTCACCCAGTACAGAGGAAAACCATCCAGAGCGGTGGGAACGAGGTCAGTGCAGCAAATTTCGAAGAACCGGCCTTTCCATCAGGTGAATGAGTTTTGGAAGGGGGTTAGGAGAACTCTCCCAGGAACGTTGCTGAGAGTTACCCAGAGGTTGTGCCTTTGCCTCTTCACCTCAAAGAAGTGAAGAAAGAGGTCAACCGAGGGTGCACAACCCAGAAACCCGAAGAGGATGTCAAAGGCTTTGACAAAGGCCCAACTGTTGGGGTATAATTGGGCCGGAGCGACATTGATCTCCGTCAGCAGTTCCTTCTCGAACCGGGAGAAGGGCAGGCGCATGCCGATGGTCTTGAAAACCACCTGGGAAAAGTAGAAGAAGGGGATCCCTTCGTTGGCCCGTTCATCTCCACATACTGGCTCCCCTAGAGTGCAAGGGAGCACAGCAATGTCGTCGTCATGCCTCCTCGCGAAGGCCCGGTGATCATAGGAACATGAATCCCCTTTGTGTTCCCTTATGGCCCTGGTGGCGAGTAAGCATGAACATTCGTCAAGAAGCTCACTCGAAGCCCAAGGGTACAGGTCCTTGGGACTGACCCTGGGGGAGGTAGCATGAGAGGACATTCTTTAACAAGATCCGGGATTGTCAAAGGCGTATGGCCCGCCGTAAACGCAAGAGTCGAGCGATGGGAGCGAACGCTGGAAGAACCCTTCGTGAGAAGAGAAAGGGTGCAAGAAGAAAGAATGTAAGTAGGTTACGAAGAGTGCAGAAATGATGAGAACAGTTTCAGAGTTTGAAGAGTTAAATAAAGCGGTTAGAGCGCCAAACGACGCGAATGGATGCACCGCACGATCGAGCAACGTGGCAGCAAATGGAAGGGTGGCCCTGGCATCGCTGGTTAAACTCTAAACACGTCGTATCGACAGAATGCCCAGTGGTACGATGCGCCGTCGAAAGTGGGTCAGGGGCGCAGTAGGAGTCAGGATCAATTCGAATGACTGAAAGTCCCATCAGCCATACAAAGAGCGCCATGTGGATCAAGTCGAATGACCGAACGTCCCATCAGCCATACGAGAAGCGCCACGTGGATGGCACGGGGAGAACCTTGAGCTCTTCGCTGTCCCCAGGCGCCGACCAAGGCTAAGGTCAAAGTCAATGTCAAGGTAAGGACGACGCCCAAGGCGACGCCAGCATGAGACGCCCGAGGCGTCGCCTGGAAAGACATAAAGGACGACGCCAGCGTCAGACGTCGCGGGCGTCGCCCACCAAAATATCGGCGAGGTTGCCTCCCCGATACCCACAGGTAGGAATAACTGTGGACGGAGACGAAGTCGAAGAGGGAAAAGTTAGTTACTGGCGTCACCTCCCCGATACCCACAGGTAGGAAAAACTGTGGAGGGAGATGAGACTGCCAAAACGCCAGTGAATCACTGACAGGGCGTTCCCCGATACCTATGGAAAGGAAAGACCATGGAGGGAACGACCCCCCCCCCTTCCAAAACACTCGGCGTTTCAGACACCCGAGGACGACACGGCGTTGCTGTAGCAGGCCTCTCCTTAGGCGTGGGCGTCGGGTGTTAAGGGTCAAGGAAAGGACCGTTTGGGTGTTAGAGACACCCCGTGGACGATACGGCTCCACTAGGTGAGCCACTCCATGGGCGTGGGCACTGGCGCGGGACCTTTCCCGAGAATACAAGGCCGCCCAATGAAGTAAAAGAAGCGGGTATAATACGAGCAAAACAACTGAAGCACGCGAAGGCAAAGGATGAGAATAAAATCACACAGGCAGAATTCTATGTCGCGAGGACACGAAAGTAATCATAACAAAATCCCAGAGTTGTAGCAAGAGTGCAGATGATTCAAAGAATTACAAATTCGTCAGAGAAGGTTAAAACAAGTATAAAGGAATGGGCTGATGATCGAGGGTGGCGGCTCAATCGTCTATCTCCAAAGGCACGACCTTTCCATCAATAATGTGGTGAGTGGAATCGCAGCTGGAAATGTCGATCCCAGGCATCGTGCAGACTGCTTGAGCCAAAGTTTCTTGGAATCCCTCCTCGAAAGTACCCACCATCTCCTGGATGAGGGTCTTCTTGTCCTTCTCTAGTTCTCCAATGATGGTGTCCCCGGAAGCCACCTGCTTCTCCAAAGCCTCCTTCTCCACGCGGAGTCGGTTGACCTCGATTTGCAGTTTGTCGTAGTCCGCCCGGAGAAGGCCCACAGCTTGGGTCTGGGACGCCATTTCCCCTTCCATCCGCTCCATTGCGCCTGTTTGCTCACAGCAGCGGGCCTTCAAGTCTTTTTGCACTTTTTCGTAAGCTTCAACTATGTTTTGAAGGCTCGTCACCTGGACTTTGAGGGCGACTTCCCGGGCGTAGAAGTCAGTCTGGAGCTCCAACGCCTCTGCCAGTTGTCCCTCAGCTTCTGCTTTGGACTCTTGCGCCTGCTTCAGGGAGGTTTGGTAAGCTTCGTTCTGGCATCCCAGGGTTTTCTTTTCCCCCTCCAGAGCAGTTACCTTTGTTTCCAAGGCCTGGAGAGTTTGAGCTTGCAGGACAGCATTCCTGGCCTGGGCGCGCCATTCGAGGGCCACCGCCAAGAAGGCCCCCAAGTAGAAAGGCATGCCTTCTTTCCTGTCGGTGCCCTCTGGCATAGTTCCGCCACTGAAGCCCCTCATCAGATGCATGATTGGAGGAGGGATGGCGATGAGATCGGGGGCGGCAGCGGCAGCGACGGGAGCAGGGGAAGCAGAGACTTCTACCGGTGGCGGGGGCGGGGCAGACTCGGCACCTTTGCCCCCTTCCTCTTGTACTGTTGTGGGTGGAAGTGAGGTCGCGCTTGGAGGGTCATCCATGAAGGGATTCCCTCCCTGGGGCGACGCCTCTAGCAGAAGAGGAACCCGCGCAGATTTTCTCCTCTTGAAGGGTGCCACACCTTCCAAGTCCTCATCATCCGATAAAATCTCCAAGACCCATTTCCCTTTGTCAAGGGGGGTTGGAGCCGGCGACGAGGCCGCGGCTAGGGGAACGGCGGCGATGGGCAGAGGAGAGCTGGGAGTCTGAAGTGCTTCGGGGCTATGTGGAGATGACGGAGATGAGCTTAGGGGGGCTTCGGCGGTGATCGGAGGTGGCGGTGACAAAGTTGGTGGGGGGATCGGATCAGCAGCAGGGGCGGAGGAGGCGCCCGCCTTGGCGGCACGAGCCTCCTTCATTGCTTTCGCCAGCATCATCCTTTTAGAGGCGTCCATCACCGATCCTACATCAAAACAGACCAAACAGCAGAAATTAGGGCCAAAGCAACTATACAAAATTACAAAGCGCGTAGATGCGTGAGATGCAAGTAACATGGCACCATGGGAAACAGGGGAGGAAGCAGTGGGAACAAACATCCGGTAGCAGGGTGTTCACAGCAAAGGGGACGAGGGAAAAGTCTCCTTACCAAAGTATGTCGTCAGGGCGTGAGCATTGTATTCGCTAGCAACAAGCTTCAAAGTATCAAAAACGATCCCCAGCCCAGCCAAGGCCTTGCTTACTTCCCTGTCAGCAGGAGATAGCTCTTCCAGGGCTTTGGCCCTAAGCAGCTTAGGGCGCTCCGTCCAATAGAGGGGAAAGCCGTCCAAGGCTGTGGGGTCGTGCTTGGCGCTGCACACTCTGAAGAATTTCCCTTTCCAGTTCTTGTAAGAGTTTTGGAAGAGGGAGAGGAGGATCCTACCCGCGATCCCGGAAAAGCTTACCCAGAAGCTTTTCCCCTGCTTCTTCACTTCGAAGAAATGCAGGAAAACGTCTACGGAGGGAACGATGCCCAAGTGCCCGCAAAGGATTTGAAAACCCCTTACGAATGCCTAGCTATTGGGATGGAGCAAGGCGGGGGCGATATTGATTTCGGTGATGAGTTCCCATTCAAAGGGGGTGAGGTTCCTAGCAAGAGCGTTACGCACGGACCTCGCATGAACATGTCTCAGAGAATCGTGCATGAGAGTGGCCTGAGGGGGGCTAGTAAACCGGTCAATGATTGGTGACTCCCTCAACCCATTACGTGCATGACATCGCGAAGGGGGAATCGTTCGCACAGAGAGCAATGCTTGGTGAGTGTGCTTAGACCAGCCACACCTGGCGTTCTCCTGAGAGTATGCGATTTACCCAGATGAAGGGAATGCGCTAAGTTACTCCGCCAGAGGATAACTTAGACACGCAGTGAGAAGCGCTAGAGCCTTCAAGTAATGACACGTGTGTGGTTAGTTGCATGCCTCCACGTGTCATCATCTGAGAGGGACGCGGTCCAGACAAAGGTGCACTCCGTGCCGCCGAAGGTACAGACAATCGCAGACACGCGCAGACACACACGTTCTACTGATTCTGGAGGTATGTTGCCACAGAAAAGCACAACAGAGTTCTGACACATGCCAGAGAGGCATAACAGAATTCTGTTAGGCGCAGGTACAGAGGGAGGCATAAAAGAGAATCAGAGTGAGATTCAGAGGGGAGTTTTTTACACTCTGTTTTTACACACATTGTTTTTCTAGTGATTCTGTGATCTGACTTGAGCGTCGGATCGCCACCGGCCGCAGAGGCGCCACTATGTGTTTTTCAGGTTCTCAGAGAGGCTATCTGTGGAGCGGATTTGGAGGGCACGTGGTGTCAAGCTGGTGAGGAAGATCGTGACGAGGCAACACTCTTGCGCTAAGTCAACCGGCAGGATCATTTGGTGCCCACTGTGGGGCACGTATAAAACGTGATTCCCAACCATAGTTTGTGTTGGTGGTGCTTCGAATGTTTTCTGTTCAGCTGCTCGCTATCTCAGTCGACTCCTGGAGTTTTCACCGCTTGTTTGGAGTTCCTTGAGCTGCTGAGTTTGCTGGGGAAGGATGAGGACAACGTGCTCCAGTTCAGTTGCGCCATCAACCGACGAAGATGCTGTGTCCATGACGCAGGTGATGGACATAATGAGGACGCTGCAGGAGAACGTGGCTGCATCGCGTTCTGAGCAAGAAAGGATGCACGAGGCGCTGGTGGCCTCACAAGCAAGGAACGAAGAGCTCAACAGGATCAACGAAGAGCTGTGCAAAGCCCTTCAGGAGCGGGAGGAGCGTGTGACAGGGGACAGATCCGCACCCCCATCCCCACCACGCAGTTTCCCTATGCCATTTTCCCAAGAGATCATGGACTCAGTAGTCCCGGCTAGCACTGTGGCAGTGAAAGCGTCTTTCACTGGGGTGGAGTACCCTGAAGCCCATCTCACGGCGTTTCATACTCAGATGATGCTCTCAGGGGGCTCAGACGCGGTGTATTGTAAGGTGTTCATGAGCACCTTGAGCGGAACGGCGTTGGACTGGTTCGTCAGTATACCCACTGGCCATATTACCACGTTCCAACAATTTTCCAAGATGTTTGTTGAGCAGTACATAGTGAACAAGGCGCCACCTTTGGTGTCTTACGACTTGTTTGATATAAGGCAGTACCAAGGGGAGTCCTTGAAGGATTTCCTGAAGAGAGTCGGGGCTCGGATAGTCCGTTTGCCAGGAAAGGACGAGGAAATGTTCGTGCACGCCTTCAAAAAGGGTGTATTGCCTGGGCCCTTTAGTGAGTCGCTCATCAGGAACCACCCCGCCACGTTCGCCGAAATCCGGCGACGTGCTGTGGCTCACATCACCGCTGAGAGCGAGGTCACAGAGAAGAGAGGAAATGTGGCCCCAGCTAAACCGCACACCCAAACGTGAAAGAGGGATCAAAGGACGCGTCACCCTTACGACCCTAAGAAAAATAAGAGCAAGGGGCCAGGGCGCCCCAGGGAGAGTAATCGCCCCAGAGAGGGTAATCGCCCCCCGAGGTATGAGTTTTGTGATGGGTTT